>NC_041226.1:57440991-57469337 GCF_002837175.3 Physeter macrocephalus
TGGATTAAAGACCTAAATGTAAGGCCAGACACTATAAAACTCTTAGAGGAAAACATAGGCAGAACAGTCTTATGACATAAATCACAGCAAGATCCTTTTTGACCCACCTCCTAGAAAAATGGGAATAAAAACAAAAAATAAACAAATGGGACCTAACGAAACTTAAATGCTTTTGCACAGCAAAGGAAAACACAAACAAGACGAAAAGACAACCCTCAGAATGGGAGAAAATATTTGCAAATGAAGCCAACTGACAAAGGATTTTGCTTTGTAAACTCCAAAATTTACAAGCAGCTCATGCAGCTCAGTATCAAAAAACAAATAACCCAATCCAAAATGGGCAGAAGATCTAAATAGACATTTCTCCAAAGAAGGTATACAGATTGCCAACAAACACATGAAAGAATGCTCAACATCACTAATCATTAGAGAAATGCAAATCAAAACTACAATGAGGTACCACCTCACACAAGTCAGAATGGCCATCGTCAAAAAATCTGGAGAGCTTGTGGAGAAAAGGGAACCCTCTTGCACTGCTGTTGGGAATGTAACTTGATACAGCCACTATGGAGAACAGTATGGAGGTTCCTCAAAAAACTAAAAATAGAAGTACCATATGACCCAGCAATCCCACTACTGGGCATACACCCTGAGAAAATCATAATTCAAAAATAGTCATGTATCACAATGATCACTGCAGTACTATTTACAATAGCCAGGACATGGAAGCACCCTAAGTGTCCATAAACAGACAAATGTATAAAGAAGATATGGCACATATATACAGTGGAATATTACGCAGCCATAAAAAGAAACGAAATTGAGTTATTTGTAGTGGGTAGATGGACCTAGAGTCTGTCATACAGAGTGAAGTAAGTCAGAAAAAGAAAAACAAATACCGTATGTTAACACATATATATGGACTCTTAAAAAAAAAAAAAAAAGGTTCTGAAGAACCTAGGGGCAGGACAGAAATAAAGACCCAGATGTAGAGAATGGAGATGACACACACAGGGAGTGGGAAGGATAAGCTGGGACAAAGTGAGAGAGTGGCATGGACATATATACACTACCAAATGTAAAATAGATAGCTAGTGGGAAGCAGTGCATAGCACAGGGAGATCAGCTCGGTGCTTTGTTACCACCTAGAGGGGTGGAATAGGGAGGTGGGAGGCAGTGCATAGCACAGGGAGATCAGCTCGGTGCTTTGTTACCACCTAGAGGGGTGGAATAGGGAGGGAGCCACAAGAGGGAGGAGATATGGGGATATATGCATATGTATAGCAGATTCACTTTGTTATAAGGCAGAAACTAAGACACCATTGTAAAGCAATTATACTCCAATAAAGATGTTAAAAAAAAAAAGAAAACTATTGTTAACATTGGCCCTCAATTATAAAGGTGCTTTGAAAGCTTTACCACACAGAAAATTTGATCTTGTAACACAGACCAACTCATGTATGGATGGCAGTAATCACTTGATTATCATTTCCACAAAAGGGAAACCGGAGAGATTTCTCTCAGTTGTAGTACGTGAGTACAGATAGAGAATCTTAAACACAATCACATGACACATAGATGTTTTTCTTCTTTTCCCTTAACCAATTTCTAGAAAATGTTGCATGTGTCTATTTTCTCAAGATGAGGGATGTACTTAACTCCTGTGACAGATATTGTAGTTCATTATTTTATGGGAAAAATTCAAGAAGTAAGTTTTTAAAACGTTTCCTTTGGGATTGATAAGGAAAAAAAAGAAAATTTTTCTTGTGTTTGTACATATATATGTATAAATATATATATACATATGCATTATATATATTTATGTAAGCAGTTTCTACAATTATGTCAGTTATTTCAATCCTATATCTGTTTAAAGAATCATCAATATCATCAATATTAAATATTTACATAAAAACTTTCAAATTCTTATTCTATTGGAGTATTATATATGGTTATTCACTCTCATGCTTAAGAAATAATTATTATTTATCAGAGGTCTATCAGTTTCTAAGAACTGTGGCAGGTCTAAATCCAGTGAAATTTGCCCAAAGCATGACAACCTATGAGATCAGATCCTGGAAATAAAGGCTCTGAATTTTATTCCCACCACTATTACTCTAACCATGTCATATTACTTTATAATATCTTTCAATAAATGACTCCATTTCATTTATAACAGAACTTAAAGTCTATATAGCAGTCATATTAGTTGGAGCTCAAATGGTTTTCAAAATATGATTTCACAGTTTAGCATAGAAATTAAAACTTTTAAACATAGGTAGCTATTTAGGTTCAGTTTGTGTTAGGAAAAAAAATCCCTTCTTTGAATTGACAGTTTTGAGGTTGAGGTTTTTGTGAGAGAGAATTGCCCTTTATGGCAATCCTGTGTTTAACCCATTGGGAGTACGCTGATTCGCCTCCTGTCCTGGCTGTTGATGGAAAGAATACAAAATGCACGCTAGTATTCAAGATGGTGCCATCCGAAGCTGATGAAGTCAATGCAAATGTCATGTATGAGATTTTTCAGGGAGAGAGGAGGGGATAGGGGTAGTGAGAGAGTGTTCCTCTATGAAAGAAGTGTTTGTGCAGGCTGCTCAAATGAACTGCTTGTTGCTTTGCTCAGCTGGCACAAATCCACAACTTTTAGACCTCACATGTTCTTAGCATCCCTTTGTTTGGGATACTATACTGTATTTTTAGCGGTTATGAAGATTCCTTATGTCCTTCAAGCATCTAGACACACAGTGATGTTGTATTTTTGTTACTAATCCACTCTAGCAGAGTTAAGTCAAATTCCATTACACTTAAGGGCATGTGGGTATATTGTTGACACTAGTGTGCAATCAAAAGATATCTTTTGCACTGATTATCTTTTTTTTGGTAGAAATTAAAATTTTGTGATATCATGGATGTTTATCATTAGCCTCTTTTCTCTATAATATCTTTTCAAAATATAAAGTGCCAGTGCTTTACATTTCATGAATGGTAAAATTTGAGGAAGTATTTTTTAAAATCAGAATTAACAAAAATAAAGTTTGTTTGTTTTACTCATAAACAGATATCAAGCAAACTCTTATGCAACCTTAATTTAGCTCCAGAGCAAGAGAGGCAATGGTTAAATTAAGAGTGTGTGTGTGTGTGTGTGTGTGTGTGTGTGTGTGTGTACTTTTAGAAAAAATATGATGGTTGTGGTTTAAAGGAAGAAAACAACCTTATTCATTGTTTTACCATTATGTAAGTAAGATGATTTTAAAGTGAATATGAGTTTAGCAGATTTTAACTTTAAGTGGTGATATTCCTGGATAGTGAAAACACAAGAAATGTAAAAAAAAAAAAAAAAAAAAAAAAAAATCAGATACCAAGCAAGGCCAAGAACAATACATTTTAAGAGATTAAACCAGACATAAAGCATTTTTACGAAGCTAATTTTAAGCTTGCTATAATAAAATTTTGAAAGTAATAGAAATTTTTTATCAGCTAAATATGGGTCAATTATGAACTGTTAAGAAGTTACTGAGCCAGATATAAGTTTTGGAAATGTATTAATTATTTATCTTTATCACTTTGAATTAAGCACTAAATTCAAATACTAAAATTATAGAAATGCTCATATTTTTTTAAAGGCCATAGATATAATACCCTAAATAAATTTTAATAGAATAGATCATTAATAGCTTATATCAAATAATCAGTAACTATTATAACATAAAAATCAATATGAGATATTTACATTTGGAAAAATTATGCAACAATTATAAACTATTTAAATTATTGAATAACTTTGTACTGTAATATATATTGGTATAATTGTGTAATGAAAGATCCATATATTTTTTTAAGTTTAACCAAATACTAGGGAAAGGATGAGCTGACACATACACAAAACTACAAAATGTTTATTAAAATATTAAAGTTAAATCTGTATAACTCTTTCACTAAAGACATTCAAAATGGAAAAAAACAAACTACATTGTGATTCTTAAACTTCAGTATGTACTAGAATCATCTGGAAGGCTTGTTAAAACACAGACCATTGGGCTTCACCTCCAAGTTTCTGATTCAGTGGGTCTGGAGTAGGGTCTCAGAATTTCTTACAAGCTCTTGTAAGTGATGCCAGTGCTACTGGTGTGAACCCCTGGACTAATAGAGAAATAAGGAGCTACTGGCATACATAATGGGTAAAATTGCAAAGCCAAATTAAATTTCTATTACCTTTAAGAAAATGATTTCATTTTAGTTTTTTACTTGTTTGCTAAAACAGTGTGAACCAAATGAGATACAATCATATAGTGACTATTTATTCTTTCCTCTAATCATGGGCAGATTCTATAGCTTTATGGTCCTTGTCAGATTTGAAAAAGTCATACAAGTGTAATCAAGTTTAATCTCTAATCTCATATCTAATTCAGTGCATGTCTTCTATGCTTTTCTGGCTAAGTCACGCTTGACTCTTGGCCCTAGAAACCCACAGACTAGAGGTAAAGGTAGTACGTCTGCTTTCTCACTGCTTCTTTTCTCTCCTTTGTATTCCACTATCCTTCACTGGATTAGGACAGGAATATGTGTCTCTTTTGCTGCATTTTTCTTTCCCCCACATCTAGGTGAGTGTTGATGTCACAAAATTCTGAAGCCTAACTACTATCTCACTGCACACATGGGTAAACCTACTGACAGGAGATTCCCAAAGATGGTGATTGCTCTGGCTTGCTTTCTTTCAACTCTCTTCAGCTATCATCCCAGTCTTTTGTTGACTTCGCAGCCAGCCAGCCTTCCCAACTAAGTTCCTGCAACATGCCTCACATCTGACTTTTATGTGCTAAAATTACAGTGGAATTGTGTCCTCATTCACCCTCACCGCATCAGGTGATGGGTCTGCTCGCTGCTCAACATTGCACCTTTTTCTTGCCCAGGACGGTGGCTTCAATTCTCTTCCCACCCTTGCTGAAATAAGCACATGTAGCTGACAGTTTGATGGAGGAGCAGATTTTCAGTAAAGGAATGGGGGCAACCCTTAAATTTCTGAGTAATTTTGTAGGAAACATCCTTACTTGGCTTGAAATGGAGGCTCCAGAAACTGGATTAGAATTGGAACATCAGAGCCAGTTCTAACTCTCTTTTAAGGGCTGAGGTGGGTGTCTGGCCTCCAACTGCTTGTTGCATTTTGTTTATCAGTCCCCAATTGTGGATCCCACTAGCCAATATAAGGCAACAATAAAAGCGCAGCTGAGCATCCTGTTAGGTTAAGAGGACCTGACAAAAATTCAACCTCAGAGCCACATTGAGAAGAAAATCACAAAAATCTAACTTAATTTCCCAGAAGCTTTTGGTATGAGAGATGGAAGACTTTACAATGGTTTGCAATTAGTGGTTTGATGAGAATGTTAAAATTCAGGTGGAATCAAAAAGAAACTGCAATGGTGGGAGTAGTTTGTTTACATAATGGCAACTGAGTAAATTTTCTCAGTAAAGCTATCTGTGGGAAAGAAAGAAGCAAATTATTTTAAATAGACATTATGGAGGCAGCCTGTTGGTGATTGGTGTAATCATATTTATAGACAAAAATGCCTAGCTCTAGGTAGAATTAATACACGGCTACTTGGGTTATTGGGCTATTTCTGGTATTCTCAAGTCCCAGTTTTTCTAGTTACAAGCAACAAGTGAGTCATCATGTTATTTAACTACTCATTTAATTTTTTAACACGTGAAATGGAAATTAAACTTTCCATAGAGCTACGGTGATTAGGAGGAATAATACATATGAAGCGCTTGTTGCATTAGGCCCAAATTTTAAATTAATGAGGAAATTTCACAGAGACATAAAGATCAAGGCTACCAAGTAGGATTCAAAATTAGGGTGTCTAAGAATCACCTGCGGGGGTTGTTAAGCTGCAGATATCTTCATGGCTAGGGTGAGGCCAAAAAAGTAGATTAAATGAAAATTTATTGTGGATTATTTTTTAAATCACACATTGAAAAATATGGGAGAGGGGTTGATGCTGGTTAGTAGAATATACTGAGAGAATAGAATAAAAAGATAAAATGGGACCAGAGATGCATATCACTGAAAATTTTAGCATTAGCTGTAGACCTGTTAAAACTCAAAATTGAAGTGTACCATCCCATGTACTTATTATCCTGTACATTTGTTTTGAAATATTTTGACCTGTGCTCTCTTCTTCCACTGCCTGCTCTATTGTGCTCAATAGTTAATGGACAGGTATTTCAGCTGTTGCCATTATATAGTCTGAATCTGCTATAGATACTGCATCTTGTTTTTTGTTATAGACTCTATTGAGATTATGCTTTTAAGGACAGTGAATCAAGACATGTTTTAGTAATGAGGGAAAGGGGAAAATATTTTTTGTCCCAATCCCCATCTTTTAAGAAAACAAATCCATTAATTGGAGCTAACCTATGGCATTCTGTTAAAGAGATTTAACAAAAGTCACTTCTGCCAACTGTGTAAAAGGATGATTATCATTGTTGGTTATTCTGAGTTATCAGAGTTAGAACAATATTCTAATTATTAACACAATCAAGAAATTTCAGGCAGAGTATTTGCTCCTCATTTATTTTAGGAAGAATATTTCCTCCTAATGTATTTCTGCCTTAAATCATAAATGGAACAAGTGAATTCAGTAAAGGTTTAATTCTTACATTTACCATATGTAGGAATTAAATTGTACCCTGAGAGAATATGAGAGATTCCAAGAAATTCCAAGTGTCCCTACTGATCATATGCTATCCAGTGTAAGGTCACAAAAACACCTGACAAAATTATTGTTAGAACGGACAGTTATGTAGTAGATATCTATGTTTAGTCAGATATTGTGAAGGGTCTGAAATTTTACTCTACTTGCAAGCAGCCAGTTAGCCTGGTAGAGTTTTATATCCATATACTGACAGAAGAACACCAGACCTCTGGGTCAGACAGACAGTTTATTATTATTCACAGCACAAAAAGAGCATCCATAGCAATACCATGCATTGGTTCACCATGTCTCATTTCCTTCAGGGAGACATCATGAGGACCTGTCGCCACAGGAGAGGAACTCCGAACTTTAGAAGATTCTGACTTTTATCAGAGCTGTTTGTGACCTTCCCATCCTCCCTTCTAGAGAGATTGAGATTACTCACTATCTTGGAATGAAGCACATTTCCTCCATGGGAGGGGAGGATGCCATCTTTAGGTTATTACCTCATAATGTAAGCGAATGTTTGAAGTGAGGGGAAGTAGAAGACTATCTTCATTATCCTAAATGATTCCACATATCTCCAGAGGGATATTCTCTTTCTAACTTCCAATTCCAGGTGCTATTCAAACATGCCCTTTGCTCAGAAGTGCAGAGACCACACAGGAACATAAGGAATCCATGGAGAATTATATTCTAAGATTGTGTAGCATAATTTTTATACATGTTTTCTAATTTTAACTACTCTGATGGTAGCTTTTCTCTTATAGTAAAGAAGAACAGATAAAATTTAAGTATCTGTCACGAGATAGAAGCGTCCTCATTTCATCTTTATTTTCTGTGTTTTTCAGCAGCACCAGCACCTGTTAAGGGCTGAATTTAGCCCCCAAAATTCATATGATGGAGTCCCAAACCCCAGTACCTCAGAATGCAACCAAATTTGGAGATAAGGTTTTTAAAGAGGTAATTAAGCTAAAATGAGGCCTTTAGGGTTGGTCTTAATCCAATCTGACTAGTGTCCTTGAACAAAGAGGAGATTAGGACACACAGACACAGGGATGCATGTACAGAGAGAGAAGACCGGGTGAAGACACATGAAGAAGGTGGCATTCTGCAAGACCAGGTTAGAGGTTTCAAGAGAAACTAACCCTACTGACACCTTGATCAGACTTCCAGACTACTACTATCAGGCCAGACTTGATCTGGACTTGCCGCTTCCAGA
This sequence comes from Physeter macrocephalus, assembly GCF_002837175.3. Lineage (NCBI taxonomy): Eukaryota > Metazoa > Chordata > Mammalia > Artiodactyla > Physeteridae > Physeter > Physeter macrocephalus. The sequence continues at coordinate 57,448,906 of NC_041226.1, forward strand.
ACCGTGAGAAAATAATTTCTGTTGTGTGAGCCATCCAATCTGTGGTATTTCATTACAGCACGCCTAGAAAAATAATATACTACCCTAGCCTCAGATAGCTTGTTCTTCAGACACAAATAGCTAGGAATTCAGAGATGGTACTGCTGGACATGTCATACAGGAAAAAGTGGTTACATTGTAAAGAACTTCAACGGGTAAAACTCAAGCAGGTCACTACATTCAAGATTAGGTTTTCTGCTTTGTTGTTCCAGAACATTAATGTTATTAGAGCCCAGAAGTATATTAGCCTGGGGACCATGCCCTTAATAAAGAATACAGTCATAATTATGAACTAGGGATAAGTAGAGAGATGAAGAGTACCAAAGGAAGTAGAGAGATGAGACTTGCTAACCACCAGTGCCTTTAACACTTTGACTATATTCCAGAAATTTTTCTGTGACCTTCATTATCTCATAGAGTGCCTACCTAGAGTGTGTGCAGTAAATCCATAAAATCAAAGAAACTTTTGCTAGCTGCTCCCAGAAAGGCTCAAGCAAGCAAGCAGTGGTTACATCATAGAATTAAATGACGTTCATTCCTCAGAACAATTAAATAATAATTTCTAGGTGGATCATAAACATTGTTACATTCTAAGGCCTCCCCATCTGATTCTAATGTGAAGCAAGCATTGAGACCACTAGGCTAGAGTACCCCTATCCACATATATATATTTCTTATAAGCCAAGTAATTCCCAAATATCAGAAGCTGCTGTTTTTCCAATACATGGGGATTATTTCCAGTACATTGTGATATTCACATTACCAGTTTGTACCTCCAGTCAAGGACTTGCCTTGAAATACGATCAGTCCAGGCCTGGTTGTCTTTTATTCATCAGGGATGCAAGGAATTATTCTACTTTGAAAAGCCTGTTTCAAATATGGCAGGAAGATATATACCAACTGAGGTGCTTTTCTCCCTTCTGTCTGATGACCCACTTGAATCAGGCCTTGAGAGATGAGAATGGCATTGCCCGGAGAGAGATTGTAAAACAGAAAAACTAATAAATAATGAACTTTTAAATTAAAAAATCTGATCTAGAGTTATAGAGCAGAAAGGTACAGGAAGTTGAATTTCTGCTCCCAGAGCATTCACTTCTCTGAACTGTGAGGAGAGAGGACAGGATAGTGTGCGGTAATGTGGAGTCACAGCAAGGTATATATGATACTAAGATCATAATTGCTACCTCTGTTTTTTGTTTTGTTTTTGTTTAGGTCTAGTCTTTTGGAGTGGGGTGTTGTAGATGGTACAACTTTCCTGATGTTTAGAGAAAGGTTTTAAAGAAGACCAATACTGCAACTTTGAGTTAAAGCCTTTTCCTGGGTCACCACAGTGGCATTGTATGTCCAGCCTGAGAGGACAAAAATACAATTCCTAAAATTCCTGCCGTTCCTCAGTCCTGTTGGTTTAGGATGGAAACATACAATCGCATTTGCCCACACCCAAAGGAGGCACTGAAATTAACCACAGAAGAGAGAACACAAACAGGAAACTTGATAGGGACTCTCACTGTCAGATAGAGGGGACATAACAGCTGAAGGTATGGAGTGAACCATCCAAACAGGGATTTGATGGAGGGCAGAGACAGCAACTTAGTGGATATTTTGCTAGAGGATGCTAAAACACCACAAAAGGAGAAGTGGACAGGATTGGATGGATCTTTAATTTCAACAATAAATATCTGAGAAAAATTTAAAAAGTTAGTAACTTAAGAGTTTAAATTAAGGGTTTTGTATCAGAACGAATAGGGAGAACTTATGACTATGGAGGAGTTAAAGAGATTAAAAAATTGTCTCCCCCAAAAGAAATAAAATCTGAACAAAGTTGTCAGAAATATCTATTTCAACATTTTGGAAACTGGTCAAACACAAACAAACAAACACAAAAAGAAGCATTTTTTAAGACATGCCAATGAATTTCAGGTAACGACACTTGGAATCTGTGCCATTATTGCTAGGGCTACTCAAATACTCCATTCCCACCTCCTCAATCAGCATGGTAGTCCTACCAGGGCGGTGCTGACTGTGAAAACTGGAAGCTTCCAAGGCAGAGGAAGCCGACTTCCTTTCAGTGTGCAAAGTCCAACCACGATGATATCACTAAAAATGTAGCAAACCTGACTGGAAACAAATACAGAAAGCCTGCAGCTTCCGTTGGCTTAAGGCAGCCATTGGGACTGGAGTTAGTCCACTGGCCAATCAAAATTTTTAGCAAAGTGATCCTAGAAAAAAGAGCCATAGGAGAATTAGATGGGCTCTCCCATATTCCTGACTTACTGGGGAGCTATTTGTACTTGGAGAGGAGACCAAAAAGGGCCCAAGATCTCCAAGCATCTCTGGCTGAATGGGATACTCTGCACATGCACATGGGTGACTGAAGGGGCTCTGGTGGAAAGACTTGCAAACTGCCTAGATTTTGGAAGTGCCCTCCAATCTGGTACAAATATCCACTGTTAGAGTGTGGAAGATTTACTGGCTTTAGGTTTGAGCAAACTCTTTCACCAATCACTGGCTGTCTAGTAAGCTATGCAGACAGAAGTATAACCATTAGGAATTGAGGCCAAAATGAAAAAAAAAAAAAAAAAAGAGGATAAAAAAAAACTGAGTGAGGCTTCAGTGATCACATACTGTAGAGGAGAGGAGTCTACAGATTAAGTCCTGGAAAGTTACAGCATAAAGCAAAAGAAAGCAAAACAACAAAAATTAGTGATGGTAACAATACTTCTCAATTAAGAAAACAGAACCCAGAAATGCTACAACATATTTTTGTATTGTATAAAAGGTTTGATTTACAAAAAGAAAAAAAAAATTTGAGACACATAAAGAAATAAGAGTGTGAACTTGCTCAGTAAAACTAATGGTTAATAGAAACTGTCTCCAATGGACCCAGATATTAGGTTTTGCAGACAATGATGTCAAAACAGCCATTACACCTATGTTCAAAGAATCAAAGGAAACAATGCTTAAAGAATTATGTAAGGTATGAAAATGTTACACCAAAAAGGTAACATCAATAATAGAAATTCTACAAATATACTAAATGTAAAGTCTAGTGTGAAAATTTAAAATAATCTAAAATAAAGTATTTTCTAGATAGGCTGAACAGCAGGTTTGAGATAGCAGAAAAAAGCCAAATCAGTGAACATGAATACAGACCAATAGAAAGTACATAATCTGAAGAACAGGAAGGAAAAATAACCAGAACCTCAGAGACCTTTAGGACAACAACCTTTAGGGCACACTGACATAGATGTATTAGGAGGCTCTGGGGCAGAGGAAAGAGAGAAGAGGCAGTAAAAGAAATGAAGGATAATGGTACACAACTCCCTCAAATTTGATTTTTGAAAAGTGATACCAAAGAAGTTTACAAACAAAGAGATCCACACCCACATATAAAATAGACAAACTCTTGAAAGCCAAAACAAAGGAAAAATCTTGAAAGGAGCAACAGAAAAACAATTCACCATGTATCGGAAAAGAATAAGATTAATATCTTAGGTATCATAAAAACCCCTGGAAGATAAAAGGTTTCAGAATGGTATGTTCAAAATGCTGAAATATATCTGTATATATTGAATTTTATTTATATATGTGCTATTCTTTAAAAAAGGTGAAATGAAGGCATTCCTGGGTAAACAAAAACTGTGATAAATCATTTCAAGTATACCTGTCATTCAAGATATGGTAAAGGAAATTGTCAAGCTGAAAGGAAATTACACCAGATGTTAACACAAATAGAAAAAAATAAAGAGCACTGCAATTGATAATTAATGTAAATTATTTTTAAAATGTGCCTCTCTTTTCTTAATTTCTTTAAAGGATGCATGCTTCTATATGGCAATAATTTTCATATATATTAAATATATATGATAATATATGTTTTTCATATTTAATAGATATGAAATTTATAGCACAAAAGAGAGTGAAGGATGGAATTATATTAGAGCAAAGTTGCTGTATTCAACTGGAATTAAACCAGCATTAATTGTTGGGATACAATTCCTCATGGGTTTCTGTCTCATTTTCATACACCTTGTCAGCAATTTTGCCTTTGTATTAGACGGTCTTTTCAAGAATATTTGTATAGTGGACAGCCATGGGAGACAGAGATATTATCTTCCCACTGGAGCAAAACATAGGCAAGCTTGCTGTCCTTATATGAGATCAAGTAAGCTAACCTCAGGGTTACCTTCCTGTAATGAAACTCATTTTGTGGACAAGGGCCACTTGACCCTTTCCAGTTTGCCTTTGTAGGAATTAGGGAACCAGGGCATAAACATGCCAATCCTTTGGCTTCCAATATTGTGTGACTAATAAAGTCCTTTGTTTGTTCCCCATGAGTCACATGTCTTCTGTCAGTATCCATGAGACTGTTGCAGGCAATCTGTTATTTAAAGTAAGGTAAAATTGGGATTTCCCTGGTGGTACAGAGGTTAAGAATCTGCCTGCCAATGCAGGGGACAAGGGTTCGAGCCCTGGTCCGGGAAGATCCCACATGCTGTGGAGCAACTAAGCCAGTGTGCCACAACTACTGAGCCTGCGCTCTAGAGCCCACAAGCCACAACTACTGAGCCCGAGTGCCACAACTACTGAAGCCCATGCGCCTAGAGCCCGTGCTCCGCAGCAAGAGAAGCCACCGCAATGAGAAGCCCACGCACCTCAACAAAGACCCAACACAGCCAAAAATTAATAATAATTAATTTTTTAAAATAAAAAGTAAAGTAGGGTAACATCTCAAAACTTCAACAGTTCTTGAAATTAATTGAAAGTAGACTGTGATAAATTAAAATACATATTGTAATTCTTAGAGTAACCACTAAGGGAAAAATAAAAATACATTGTTAAAAAAATCACCAGAGGAATTAAAATGGACGCTAAAAAATAGTTTACACAAAATTCAGGAGTAAGAAGCAACAGAGAAAGAAATACATGGGAAAAATATTTTAAAAAATGTGTAGACAGAAATTCAAACATGTTGATAATCATATTAAGTGAGTTTTGGCTAATCATCCAAATCATCCAATTTTTTTAATCATTAAAAAAGCAAGATTCAATGTATGCTGTCTACAAGAAGTACATTTAGATCAAAGACACCAATAGGTTGAAAGTAAAAGGGTGGATATACATGCAATACAGTGATATACATATAGATATACATGCAATACAGTGACCATAAAAGAATGAAAGCAGCTATACTGATGTTAAACATAATAGAATTTAAGACAAGATAGAAACATTTAGTAATGATAAAAGTGTCCATACATATGTAAGAAATAATAATTACAAACATATGTATCCTAGCATAAATGTCTCAAAATACGTGAGGCAAAAACTGACAGGGTTGAAAGGATATATAGACAATTTAGTAATTACGGTTTGATATTTCAATGCCAAATTCTCACTAATAAAACAACTCTATAAAAAAACCCAGCATGGGTACAGAAGACTTGAACAATACTATTAACCAACTTGACCTGTCATCTATAGAATACAGCACACAACAAAAGGATAATGCATATCTTCTCAAGAGCACATGAAATATTCTTTAGGATATGACATGTAAAGTACTATGTTAAGAAACAAGGCTCAAACTCAAAAGGGTTGAAATAACTGAAAATATGTTCCCCAAACATAAAAGGATTAAATTAGAAATAAAAGAAACAAAGTTGGGAAATCTTCAAATATTTGGAAATGAAGCAGAACAGTTTAAACAAACCTACAGTTGAAAGAATAATATCAAGGGAAATTAGAAAATATTTTGAACTGATTGAAAACAAAAATGAAACATATCAAAATTTACTGGATCCTGCTAAATAGTTCATAGATATGTATAATTGTGTCCCTATTATTAAAAAAAGAAAAATTTTTATTCAAAAATATGACATCAACATTTGAAAATAGCCCAAAGAGAGAGGAAAAAAAAAACTGAATTCAAACAGAAGCAATGAAATAATAAACATCTGAGGAGAATTCAGAATATCAATAAATAAAATCAATAAAACCAAAAGATGATTTTGAAAAAAATCATAAAAATTGACAATTTTTTAGACTAACCAAGATAAAAGAGAACACAAAAACATCAAAATCAGAAAATTTAAGAAGTCATTACTAATGGCCCTACAGAAATTAAAAGTACTGTAAGAGAATATTATGAACAATTTTATGCCAATAAATCAGAACATGTAAGTGAATTGACAAATTAATACAAAGACAATTATCAAAACTGACTCAAGAAGAAACAGAAAATCTGAATTGACCCATTACTGATAAAGAGATTGAGTTAAGAATTAAAAAAATATATCTCATGAAGTTTCAGGCTCTTATAAATTCATTAGTGAGTTTTATCAGATATTTGAAAAATAATGACAATCTTAAACTCTCTTAGAAACAGAGCAAGTGGAAACATTTTCCAACTCTTTCTGTGAAGACTGTCTTGCCTAGATATCAAAACTAGGCATAGATAGTACAAGAAAATAAAATTATAGCAACTACATTAATTAATGTAATGTAATTAATTAAAGCAAATTAATCCCACAACATATAGAAAAGATCATATACAAGGACAATTTGGCATTTTCCAGGAATTCAAGGTTTGTTCAACAACTGAAAATCAGTTACAGTAATACACCAAATTAATAGATTAAAGGGACAAAAAAAAAGTCACAGTTACAGGAAAGGCATTTGGCAAGCCCCAATACATATGAATGATAAAAATTCACCTACAAGAAAAGAGGAATGTACTCGTCTAATGAAAGCATTTATGAGAAACCAATGGCTAATATTGTACTTAATGGTGAAAGACTGAATATTTATCCCCTAAGATCAGGAACAAGGCAAAAATATCTGCTCTAGTTACTCCTATTCAAATATTGTATTAGAGGGTCTAGCCAGAGAATTAAAACAATAAAAATAAATAAAAAGCGTTCAGACTGGCAAAGAAGTAAAACTGCCTTTACTTGCAGATAACATAATCAATCCTGTATGTTGAAAATTCTAAGGATCCTATAAAAAGACTACTAGAATTAAGAACCATAACAAAGTAGCAGGATACAAGGTCAAAGGATACAAAGTAGCAGGATACAAGGATAAAATAAATCAATTTATACACTGGTAACAAACAATCCAAAAATAAAGAAAATAACTCTTTATACTAGCATGAAAAAGAATAAAATACTATGGAACAAATTTAAGAAAGAAACCAAAATTTGTATACTAAAAACTATGAAACATTGCTGAGAGAAATGAGAGAAGTTTAAAATAAATGGGGAGATATTTCATTATGCTGCTTTGTAATACTGAATTGGGTCTTCTCCCCAGATTCATCTGTTTTGATGCAATCCCTATAAAAATTCCAGCCTTTTTTCTTCTGTAAAATTGACAAGCAAATCCCAAAATTTACATGGAAGTGTAAATAATCTAGTATATTAATAAAATGTACTTGAAAGATAAGATCAGCTTTACTATATATCTAATGAAGCAAGATAGGGTGGTATTGGCATAAGGACAGATGCAGAGATCAGTCAAAATGAATTGCAGGTTTAAAAATAAACCATTATATTTATGGCCAGTTGTACTTCAACGAAGATGTCAAGACGATATGTTGGGCAGATGATAGTCTTTTCAACTAATTGTGCTGGGAAAACTGGGTAACCATTTGCAAAGAAATATATTTAGACACCCCACATCATAACAACAGCAATAAAAAATCAAAATGAGTCAGCTGCTTAAATGTAAGTGCTAAATATATAAAATTTTTAGAAGAAAACAGGAGAAATCTGTTTGACCTTGGACTGGGCAAAGAGAGTTGTTAGATATCAAACCAAAATCATAATCCATAAAAAGTAATAAGCTGAACTGCATCAAAACTAAAAACCTTTGCTCTTCAACAGGCATTATCGATTAAAATTAACAAGAACAAAAATGACCGGCTGAAGACTGGGAGAAAATATTTGCAAATCATTTATCCAATTAAAAAGGCAAGACAAAGGGGCTTCCCTGGTGGCGCAGTGGTTGCGCGTCCGCCTGCCGATGCAGGGGAACCGGGTTCGCGCCCCGGTCTGGGAGGATCCCACATGCCGCGGAGCGGCACGGGAACGGCCACAGCAGTGAGAGGCCCGCGTAACACACACACACACACAAAAAAAAAAAAAAAAAAAGGCAAGACATGAAAGAGGCCAGATTTCATTTATAAGGAAATTCCAGAAAGGCAAAGCAATCAAGACAGAAGGTAAATCAGGGTTTTTTTGGCATTAGGTGTAAGAACAGTGATTGACTACAAATGTGCACAAGGGAAGTTTTGGGGTGATGAAAACTATCAAAACTCGACTGTGCTGATGTTTGCATAGCGCTGAATATTGACTAAATATCACTGAATGGGACACTTACACTTGGTGAATTTTATAATTCATAATTATTTACGACTAATTTTTTATTCAAATAATTATTTTATTCAAATTATACCTTAAGAAAGTGATTTTGAAAGAAAAGAACTAATAGGCACTCATGCTATATCTTAAGTTTAGTCACAAGAAAATGTAAAGAAAATCATATTTTAGATTCACATGACTAAAAATTATATCAGTCACACCACTAAAACTATCCTCACACCATGCCTAATATCCTCTGGCACTACTCAAGATGCAAATCTCACTGTTATATAGATCATCTCTTGTTAATCTCTCCAACCCATACTTATTACTTCCCCTTCCCTAACACAAATTCCACAGCCCCACTTGCACCCAAATCTTTTCACATACCCTGTGAAGCCACTATTCTTTACACAGATTTCTCTATATCCAGAACCTCTTCACTGAGGGATCCTGAATCTCCTTGCTTTTCCTGAAGATGCATTATTCCCCTGAGGGTCCTGCCTCCTGTGTACCCCTATGAAGTAAAGGAAACTCTTACCCCACACCCCAGGTATTCCTTGCTCCCTGCAACTTCAACACTATTTCCTTAATGCTCTTTTACACAAACCTCGGTTCTTTGAGGCTTATCTATGCTGTGGTAATTCACCCTTATTTTACTGGAAAAAAAAGATCTTTGCACGCTATTCCTACTTTTATCATTAATCCTATGAACTACAGCATCTACTTGGAGCTTCCACTTCACTGATTCTTTGAACTCATCAAAACTCTATTCCTTTGATCTTGGTATTCTCCCTACCATCGGTCCCCTTCTTCCACAGTCAGTTTAGGCCCCATCTCCATTATCTCAACCACTGGCTTGTCATTAAGCTATAGTCTATCCGTGTACTGTCCTTTAATCATACTAGTCACTCCTCCCTCAGCAAACCCCAAACCTGAATTAGAACAAATGAGTGGCTTCACATTTATTGCCAGAGAAAAATACCCACTGTACAGATCTGTACTGGTATATACTCTTTGTTTTCTCCTTCCAAGTCATTGCCTATTCCCATTCTCCAAATTATTTCAAACATCATTTGCCTTTGTCCTGGTTCTCAACAGGAAATCTTTCCTTCAAATTCGTAGAGCAAACAAATGCTCAACTTTCTGCCACCAGTATTCCAAGTTATCTTCTTTCCTATTTCTTAAAAGGAGTTAGTTACCTTTCATAGCAATCATAATCTTTTTTCTCCTCCTTCTTCAGGTATATTTCTCTGCTGATTAACCATTTTTTGGGTCCTATATTCAGCTCTACCCCTTTTCTTGGATCTTTTCATTGACTACTTGCATATACTTGCTTTTTCCTTCTCACTTACATCCCTCATGTCCTCCTGAGATAACCCCATGTATTTTTTTTCCCTCCACAAACATCTTGAATTTAACTAAATTAATTGTTGCCATGTCCCATCTATAACAAAACCCTTTTAAATCTTGCTTCTCTACAAAACCTCCTTTCCAACAGCTCTGAAACTGCTGTTAGTTTTGCTAAAACAAATATTAAATATTCCTGTATAAATAATTGAAAGACATTTAATTCTACTGATTATTTATCTTCATGAAAATTCTATTCCCGGGCTTCCCTGGTGGCGCAGTGGTTGCGCGTCCGCCTGCCGATGCAGGGGAACCGGGTTCGCGCCCCGGTCTGGGAGGATCCCACATGCCGCGGAGCGGCTGGGCCCGCGAGCCATGGCCGCTGAGCCTGCGCGTCCGGAGCCTGTGCTCCGCAACGGGAGAGCCCACAACAGAGGGAGGCCCGCATACCACACACAAAAAAAAAAAAACAAAAAAAAACTCTATTCCCGATTCCTTTTTTTCTCTCTGGCCACTATTTTTTATTCCCCCCCCGCCTCCACCACCTCTTCAAAAACTTCTTTCAGAGTTTTTTCTCTGTCCTCTTCCCTTTCCTCTCTCTACTCGCTCTTATTTAATATGTCAAATATTTACCATTCAAAATAAGCCACCTTATACACATACAATTCTCTTTCCGAGCAGCAAAAAAACCCACTTCTGACTTACAAGTAAAAAATAAGGAATTAGAATATATTTATCTTGGCATATTATTTTCTAACTGGTATGTGTGTATAAATATACACACACATATATATAAAATAATTTCTTATATTTTAATGTTGCAGAAAAGATGTCTTCATCCAATCCAAAGCTAATTCCTCTCTCTGCAGTGGGTACCATCTCCTCCTATTTTCCAGGAACTCTAAGACCATGGATCATATCCACTTTCCTTTTTATTCTACAATTATCTTCCTTCATTGATACTATCACGTTAGGCTGTATTTTTCTCATCTCATTTCAGAAAGCCTCCCCCCACCTTGAAACTCCCTTTATCAAACATTTAACATATCTCCTTTATAGATATGTCTTTCAAGACATATTCAACTAGCCATGTCCATTCTTCAACTTTCATTTACATCTTAGAATCACAGAAGTCTTGTTTTCACTCCCATCTCTTCACTAAACCTGCATCCACTACGATTGGTTTCACTTGAGAATTCAGTAGCATATGGGAGGCTGGGTCTTGAGTGTTTCTTTTCCTTATATTTGGTAAATAGCACTTTCTGAATTTCTCCTTTTGTTCAGAACAGTCATTCTCAGTCTCCTATACACACTTCTCATCCTTTATTGACTCTTCAAGTACTAGTGATCTCATGTTTATGCTTTCAATATTCTTTTGTCACCTCCATATCCAGCCTCTGCAGTATATATTTTCCATGTTGGTGGCTTTAAATGCATCATTTATGCTGATTCCTCTCAAACTCATGATGTTCAGACATTTGTTTTACATTTATGCTCTATACTTATAACTATCTATTAAATATAATTACTGAATATCCTATAGTAGAGGCATTTCAAATTCAGTAGGTCTCGTTACTGTTTGTCTCTAAAACATGCTCTTATTATTGCCCCAATCTTGTTTAAAGCACCATAATAAATCTTCAGAATCATTCTTAATTTTCACTACTATATTATTAGATTTTTAATATATATACAGCATGCACTGTACAACAGTTGCTATGGCAATGTTATAGCACTATGATGAGATATATACATATATCACATATACATTATATACAACATATATAATATAAATTATGATACATTATGCACAATACATATATTTATATATACATATAAGTATAATATACATACATATATTATACATGCAGTGTAGCTGTACTTTATTATTTCGTTTTATAAAACTCAGTCTATCTCACTCCAATGCTTATATTCTTTTCTCTTTGATACTCTGCCTCCCTGTTATTACAAAGCTTTGAGGAATGGTAACACATGTTGTAACAAAAACTTCTAGGGCTTCCCTGGTGGCGCAGTGGTTGAGAGTCCGCCTGCCGATGCAGGGGACGCTGGTTCGTGCCCCGGTCTGGGAGGATCCCGCGTGCCGCGGAGCGGCTGGGCCCGTGAGCCATGGCCGCTGAGCCTGTGCGTCCGGAGCCTGTGCTCCGCAACGGGAGAGGCCACACCAGTGAGAGGCCCGCGTACCGCCAAAAAAAAAAAAAAAAAAAAAAAACTTCTAATTTTAGGACATGATGTTGGAATCAGTAGATTTCCATAGGATAACTTATCTTTAATAAGATTGAGACAATTTCTTTTTAGAGTTTTAAATAATCTAATAAATGATGATATATAATATTCATGTCCCTATCACCTCATTTTAAAACTCGGGTCAGCTTACTGAAATTCAGGTAGTAATGCCATCGCATATGTGAAATGCGGGAGTTGTAGCTCACTTAGTTTTTTGATGTAGGAAAGAAGGCTTTTTATTATTTTTATTTAGGACTCAATGGTGTCACAAGATATTAATTTAGTAGAAGACCATATCAAGGTAACCAATGTTAAAGTATTTTGTGATTATAATAATAATGGGACAATTAGTAGATGATGGAAATCATCTTATGGCTTAAATTCCTATTGATTTTAGGGAGGGAGGAACTCAGACTTCTGACAGCATTTTCTACCTATAATCCATAGTAAGAATTTGTATTTTCTAAGGCTGCTGAGACTCTTCAGAGATATATAGAAATGATGTTCTTTAAATCGGTGCATTACAATTTGGGCTTTAACTGTATGCTCTTTTAAAATTCTATTCACATATTATTGTTGTTGAATATCGCCTTCTATGTATGCTGGAAATCAAAGGCACCATCTTTGGGTCTTAAGCAATGCATTGCACATGGTTCCCAAAAATGCTGTTTAGCTATATCTGTCTACTTTATGCTAACAAATGACAGTAGCTTTGCAGAATTTAGTGTGGTTTTACATTGTACTCAGTTTCCTATTGCAAACAAAGGACTATATTATACAGTGCTAGAAAATACTCCAAATTAGGTTAGATATAATACTTAATCTGAAGTTAATACCCCAAATTAGAAAACCCATCAGGAATATATGCCTATAATCATATGCACAAACAAGGAACTAGGCATCTTTTCAGCTACGTAAAACTTGAGATTCTTCTCGTGGTATTTAAACCTACTTCTCACTTTAAAAAGTGAAAATGACTAACATGTCTGCCGCTATAGGATATTTTAGACTCAATAATGTCCTATGCTCACATGACATTCACATACCACCCACCAAACCTTATACCCAAGACCTTCCCTCTTGCCAGCTTAGTTTTAGTTGTGCTAAACTGGCTTAAAAAGAAGAGACCAAAACCAAAATATTCAAAGTATCCAAAATAAATAACCTTAGATAAATTGAGGTATGCAATAAATGAAATATATCTCCAAATTTCCAATGTGGTATCAATTAAATTTGGTATTAATTAATTTTGGAGTATTTAATACAAATACTAACATTCCTAATATTGATACACATAACTTGTGAATTGTCAAATTATTTAAACCACCATCATTTATGCAAGATTAATATGAGAGAACATGTTTATAGTTGAAAGTAAAATCTAAACTTCCCATTTCCACAAGGCATACATTTGAGAAAGTTAAAGACTTGAATTGAATAGTATCTTTACAGGGAAACTGTAACCAATTTAGCTAATTTAGTAACAAACTAAATGTATTTCTTTGAAAAACGAACATTAGTCTATTAGTTATTGCTGTCTTCCTTTAAGGTGTATTGTATTACTATTCCTTAAGTAGATCAACTTCAAAAGCACTTTTCATATTTTAATTATTGGTTGTACACTGTCATGTCTCCAACTATCCTTATGATTTCCCTTTCCTTCCTGAATTAACCTATATTCCCTCCTTGTTTTGAGCAATAATCAAGCTGCTATTCTGCTTTGGCAGAACCTGGAGATCAGATGAGGCAGTGCTTTAAACCTTCCTCCTTCCTTCACTGGTATAATACATATATTAAAGCCAACTCTACATTTCTTCTAGCCTTCAAGCTCAAAATTCCACCTACTTGTTTATACACACATTCTCATAGACTATCCTTTAACCTTTTGTCCAGCTCTTGAAATTTTCTTCCAACCAATGTAGACTGGACTTTCTAACAAAAAATATGTACCTATATTAACAGTCTTTGATTCATATCCAGGCAACTAACCTGGTCCAGATGTGCAGAACAAGTTAGCAATGTTTTAAAACCACCTGAAGTGTTATCAGATTTTGAAAGAAGGCTAGTAACACCAGAGTCGGGTAATCATTGCTTATTTTAGCTTGATCCGGTAGTAAACACAATCGAGGCACAAAATTGAATTGAAGACTGTAGCAAGACAAATCTGGAGACATGCTTTTCAATAACTATCAAATGTATCATTTGGCTGATGACCAAAACATAAAACAAACAGGTTCAGTGATTTAAAAAAAAAAGTTAAGCAAATTTTTTCTTCTATTTTAATGAGGTTGTTTTGTCTGTTTGCCTGCTACATAAATACTTTACTTACAAAGGGATACATTTTCACACAAAGTGCATGAAGCACTTGATGACAAGTAATCACAGAACAACTTGCAAATTCATTGACTATAGACCTAATCTTGCTTATAAGCCTTTGATTCACTATTAGTTTGACATAACATATACTGTCATAAATATTTATGAATTGCACATGTATGTTAATCTAATTTATCTCACTGTCATATGCCTTTCATTAAATATCAGGAATTCACTGCATGACAAAAGTTTTGTCTGTAATTAAGGGTAATTATAGGTAATGTGGTAATGATGTTTTTATATGATTTGAACAAAAATCCTTTTTATGACTCAGTGAATTGTCCTTCAATGCTTTTAGCTAGAACATTGTATGATGATGTTGTCTGAGTCATCTCCGACACAAAACTACTGAATGAGCTTTATTCTTTTTTAAATTTACAATTATTCCAATCATTTATCAATTCTAAACTAAATCATGTTATATTTCTGAAGAGTGACTAATCTGACACAATACTGTGTGCTCTCAAAACATCTCATACTTGACAAACTAAAATTCTCAAGCCTTATGACTTATTTATCATTGTTGTTAATGATCATTCTTAAGTCATCTCTTTCCTCCAATGGAGTATATACTCCTTTGAGGCAGAGGCAGAAATCTATTGGTGTTGGTCATCATTTCACCATTGGTATCTGGCATACTTAATCAACTAAAGTCAGTAAAAATAATAACCCCAATATTAAAACATGGGAAAACACAGCCTCCTGAAAAAAAGTTTTATATACACTAAAACAAATTCTCCAGGAACTGATCCTTGAAGATAAACATATAAGATTTTGCCATGTTCTTTCTGTATTTATTAGGCATTAAAAAAAATTTTTAAATCAGCCATATTAAAAATAATTATAAATTATCTTCTCAGTAATTATTATTTTCATAACTTAGTAATTCTCAAGATTTCAACATGGAGAAAGTCTGCATCACACAGATGAAGACACAGTAGATAACTTTTTCTTTTCATTTTTTGTTATCTGTCTTATTAATATTGTAAGTGGCACTCTTGTAAATGTTTCAAAAGGTCTGGTAGACAACGGCACTAGTGGTACAATTCTTTAAAGGCAAAATATCTTATTGAAGTGTAGTATCAGTTTAACCTGTTTTTCCTCCTCCCTTTAGTGAAATGAAGAAAATCACCTGTTAAATTATACAAGGGGGCTAGAAAGAGGTGGCTCTTATGCCTCGGTAGCTAATGTAAGCAAACCAAAACCTAAGCCGGAGTCAATTCATTTGAATCCAAGAAATGAAACTTAGAACAACCAATCACAAACAGCAAGTAGGCGTTCCCAAATAAGGCACTGCCTAAGTGACAGCTAATCAAATAACGTCCTTGCTTTGCTTCCATGCTGCTCCTAAGCATCTTTGGTTTGGTGCTGCCCGATTCCAATCAATCAAATGAACTCTCAAAAAAGTACCTCAGTTACCTTTTAACACACCTGTGACTTCTCATCATCAAGCCATTTATTCAGTATTCTCCCATCTTCAGTGTCTCTCATTAATTATAATCGAATAATTATATTTTCCTTAAATTTGAAAAATTACATTTATAGTGTTATAAATGCATAAATTCAAAATCCATAAGGCCTTATACTCAAGCTTTTTACAAGTTAATCTCTGAAATCTAAAGACATCAGTCAGGGTGATTCATATATCTACTAAGGCCTAATAATTATTATTTAAAGTTACTGTACCAAATTAGGCCTTCAAAAATCTTCGATTAGACCAATTATTTTATTTATTATTTTAGCTCGCAGAAAGAGCTAAATTTTTATTTATCACACAAGTTCTCAATATTCCCAAACTACCCTAGAACAGGCTTCACGTTTACCAAAAAAATCTTAGTTTGGTAGAATAGAGACAGATGTAGTATCAGCTTTGAAGCTTGAGCAGATCCACACAGTGTGATTACAATGATTTTAATGGAAGAAAAATAATAAATAAATAAACTGAATCTTCATCCTTCAAATTACTAATGTGATCATAAAGAGTATTTTGATGAAGTTATCCTCCAGCACTAGTGCCTTTTGTAAAAATCATGCTGCTATTTTTGGTGAATTATGTTACTCAGATTTGCATATATATGTGTAAATATATAATTCACTTATATTACTCAACTAAATTTATTGTATAACTCATAGATAATTCATCATTCATATATACAATTCACTTAACACTTGCAAAATATTTCCCGTATGCCAGGTACTATGCTAACTTTTGGAGATGTAAATTGATGAAGCTAGTCATAGGCTCTACTTTAATTCTGCTTAAAATCTTACAGAAAAGACTGGCCTTTGGCTCTAGTCCAGAAACCTCTGATATAATGTCTTGATGCAATGATGAGAATAAGTAAATGTAAAGCCAAATTTTGCAACTTTCATTTTACTCTACTGGCCCTTCAAACAGATTTGGAAGGAAATATGCAAAATTGATGAGAAAACTGCTCAATTTCAAAGACATTAGTATGGTGTTCTCTGCACTAAAAGAAAAATAAAAATGAAGAGTTGACAAACTTGTCATATTGTTTGGTTAAACTAAAACTAATTTTAAAGTTTCATTTGAATTGCTTGAATAATTTTTTTGTAACCATGTGGTCCCATTTGTTTATTTTTGCTTTTTTGCCCTTGCCTGAGGAGACAGATCTAAAAAAAAAAATTGTTAAGACTGATTTCAGAGAGTTTGCTGCCTACCTATGTTTTCTTCTAGGAGTTTTACGGTTTCAGGTCTGACATTTAAGTCAGTTTTGAATCCATTTTGAGTGTATTTTTTGTATATGGTGTTAGAAAATGGTCGTTTAACTCTTTTACAAGTAACTGTCCAGTTTTCCCAATGGCATTTATTGAAGAGACTGTCTTTGACCCACTGTATATTCTTGCCTCTTTTGTCATAGATTAATTGACCATATGTGAATGAGTTTCTGGCCTCTGTTCTGTTCCATTTATCTATGTGTCTGATTTTGTTCCAGTACCATACTGTTTTGATTACTATAGCTTTGTAGTATAGTTTGAGGTCAGGCAGCATGATACCTCCAGTTTTTTTTGTTCTTTCTCAAGCATGCAAGTTCTTAAAAAAAAAAAAAAAAAGTCCTCCTCCAAGATCATTTTCAGAAACTACTTGTGAATGTGATTTGATAAAACAAGGCAGGAAAGCAAGAAAGAGGATATAAAACAAGAGTTGGGGGAACAATCCAGCAAGGAAAGTTAAAGAAAATTTCCAAGATTATGAGAAAAGAAATCTTAAGGATAAAAGCCAAGCGATAAGAGGAGAATGAATTCCGAACAGACCAAAAGGAAGAAGGATTTCAGGAGAAATGCCTCCATATTCAGACTGAAATGAAACTGCCATTACCTGATTCCATTCTATATGCTGAAATATAATTTTTAATTCTTTTGTGCTTCTATGGATGAATTCAAATAGAAAAAAAAAGGTAATCAAAAAATTAGATTCCAAAATCTCAATCAAATGTTATGTAAGAGAAAATGTAACCATATCACACTAACAAAACTTACAAAGATATAAAAATTAAACACTAAATATTTACCCCAAAAGTTATACAATGTACACAAAGGATAGAACAAGAAAGTGTTTGGGGATGGGGTTGAGAGGGATTTTGTATTAGGTTGACTAATTTTTCATAATAAGAATCAATAGATTATGCCTAAGATTAAAGAATCAGGAAATAACAGAGTAGGTTTGGGTGATAAAAATGGAAATGAATCAAATATAAAACAAAATAATAGGCCTTCAGTGGTCAATTCTAACATGGAAAGGGGTAGGAAAATGACTGTGATTTTTAAATAAGCATTATGGTATTATGTGTTTTTAATAACATGGTGTTTTAAAGGCTACAATAAAAAATGGAATTCTTTTGAGAAAATTATGATTGGATATTTTTATTGGGAAAAGCTTCCAGATAAAAAAATTAAATAATGCATTCTTTGGTAGATATATTAAAATTTATGTCATATGATAGGTCATCAGAAATAGAAATAATCTGTTTCCAAGCCATGATAAGGCAATACTCAACTATTTTGGAAGAAATGAAATTCTATAAGAACATTATAATGAGGCTCCCAGCTTGATCAGATATAGGTTTTGGTTTGCATGTTGGGAAGAGGGAGAGCTGACTGGAAATTTGTCCAAGTTTTCGTTGCACCGAATCTAACCTACTCTTTGTATTTGGGTAAAACTCTCAGTAAGCTTGCCAGAATGTGCCCTTTGCGGGGTGGTAGGTGGAGGGTTAAGGGTGGGAATAAAGGCAAAACGGAATGAGAATTCTTCAATTGACAAATATGAAGAAGTAGAAGTGGAAAAAAAAAAAGAAGTGGAAAATATGAAGAAGTAGAAGTAGAAAATAAAAAAATTTTTATCTTAGAAACTTAAGTGAGAGTGGATGGAGGAGTGAAAAATGGAAAAATATTTTTGGTTTTTTCTGATCAAAAGATGCAAAGAAAGGTAAAATATTATAAATATAATTTTACAAGAATGTCTATGTGTTCTTAAATTCCTAATTTCTTATTTTATATTTTTTTCACATATAAACAGCAATGTGCTCCCCAGTGTCTAATTCATTACCTGATAAAAAACTGAAAACATAAAATGTTACATTAAATTTTTCAGCTTTTTAAACATATTTGATTAAAAGTAACAGAATCAAGTGCTTGTTACTTTGCCTTTTAAATAGGTCTCAGGGCGGGAAAAAAAAATCTCATTAGAAGTCTCACTGGAAATAAACTGCTGAAATCTGTTACTGACTTCTGCCACCCATGCAATTGTTTACATGACATGGCAATGAAAACAAATGAGGGAATAAAATGTAAAATCTGACAGTCTTATAAGAAATTGGGAGCTGAATGTGGCATACGTATGTCACAATAAATTTTCACAGTTTGCATAGTAACAGTTTACAATGTAGTTTCCCCAGTTTGTTTCTCATAATCCAAACAAATTTAAAATATTATTTTCCTAAAAATATTAATCTCACTTTTGAAAAAAAAATTAGGTGAGTGAAGCTTGATGAAGTTAAAAAAATCTCAAAATCTCAGAAGGTATGAGGTCAAACGTCATGACATCAAGCTAGTGGTCAAACAAGTAATAACACACAACTTATATTTTAATAGAAACCATGTTTCTGGCAAAACTATTTTGTAGATTCCAGACAATTTCTTAAATGCTTATTAAAAAATTGGGGGGGTATTCTTTCAAAATAAAAACACTTAGCTTTTATATGTATTATCATATGTAAATTTTGTTTAATAAAATAGTACTGCTTCAATATGTTAGATAATTGTTATACATTTGGGATTTCATGAGCCGTCACATTAGCTGAATCAGTGTGACATCTAGGCTGAACATGAGAATCAGGAGTAGAACATATAAGTTCCCTAAAATGGGTGTGCCACATGCTGTATGGCTTTTTGGGGGTTTTTTAAAGGGATTTTTGTAGACAATAAATAACTAAACCACTATAAAGCAGTCACAGTAGTCATACTGGAGTGGCAATATGACACATAAATATTGTTACCTGTTTTATCTGTCAAACCAAAAGTTCACATTCTGTGATATAGCTTGAAGTAATGGGAGCAGGGAGGTTTTTTTTTGGGGGGGGGTGTTGTTTGTTTAAATCTGAAAGCAACCAAACAGAAAAGGGTGCAGTAGCCCACATAATGGGCAAGATATTAAGTAAAATAGCATCAAATCACTAGAAAATGCTTAAATAATATTGCCTCTTGAAAACAAATCCTAAAAATGAAGGAATATTGAATAAGAAAGAATGGAAGATATATGTTTCAAATGCAAAACAAAAAGGAGGGCATATGGTTTCTGGAAGCCAAATGATTTATAAAGAATTGGATTCTTAATATAAATATAATTCTTAATATAAACAATTAGAATAATTAAAGCAATGTTGTATTAGTGTAAGTACAGCCAAATATTTTAATGCACTGAGATAGAGAGCCCAGACAGACCCATTTATAATATATATCCTCATATTTACATGGAAGTTGATGAAATATGAAATGTTTTACTGTCATAAAACAAAATCCCTATCTGAAAATCTACTTCCA
>NC_041226.1:57469543-57534927 GCF_002837175.3 Physeter macrocephalus
CCACATGCCGCGGAGCGGCTGGGCCCGTGAGCCATGGCCGCTGAGCCTGCGCGTCCGGAGCCTGTGCTCCGCAACGGGAGAGGCCACAACAGAGGGAGGCCCGCAAACCATAAAAAAAAAAAAAAAAAAAATTGTCCCTGAGAGACTTGGAGATTTGGTTCAAATATGGAACTGATTTTCTCCTTTGTGTATTATAAATTCCTCAATTTTACACGTTGGAATGAATATACAAAGATAATACTGATTCACTCTACTAATTTTGAGAATATAAGAAAATATATGTGGTATAGAATTTTTAATATATATATATTTATATATATAAAGATTTCCAGTAGAATGTGTTCATATTTCTTAAGACAAATAGTCTAACAAGGTATGATAAATGTGTTTGTTTTACATCAAATATGGGGTGAGGGGAGAGACATAGCCATGATAGACAGCAGAGTCAGTCACTTTTAACAATGTGAAATCCAGAATCACAAAGGCAAGCAGAAGCCTTTGTGGAAAATAAGAACATCTGGGTTCGCCTCTGGCTTTAGAAGTCTCCATGGGAACCTGTCTTGGATAGACTGGGTTTCAGGAAGCCCAGTGTGCTTCTGAATGTCATCAAACCAAATCATTCCTGTCCCTTTAGATGTAACTTGTCCTTGAACATTTGCCTACGGTACTAGAACCAAAGACAATTATGCGGAATCCTTCTGGGTTTTCTAAGGAAAGGCTAGAAATGTCAAATAGCTTGCTTCTGAAGTACAAATTCTGATAAATTGATAGTGACTGCTTGAGACAGTATGTCAAGAAAAAAATCTTCAGTTAATTCTCTACACAACTGGGAAAATGCAATTATCAATTAGGCAGCATCCATGCTGCTTACTTGCCAACTCTGAACTACATTATTCCGAAGCCTAGAATTCCTTAGGGGCCTTAATAGTTGGATGTGCAATATCACAAAAGCATTGCCATGGACAACACAAAGGAAACCAATATTTCCCTCTTCTCTGAATTTCAATCATACAGTACTTCCACCATTTATAGTTTCAAGAAAGAAAGAATATACGGCTTCCACTATTATGCAAATAATATTTGGGATGGTTAACATAGGAAGACATCGGAGTTACTTTTATACCAAGTTTGCTTTGCATATGATCTAGGTAACCTCTTAGCAGAATCCAGCGGTAACAGGGCCGTGGATTGCTTTGCTCTATGCAATCTATGCCCTGTGCACAGATAAGACTGGTGTGAGGTATTCAGTACGACTGAGAGCCGGAGAGCCCCGGTGAGAAGACACAAGTGAAAATAATCTGCAGGTCTAAACCACAGGAAATTTCCCCTCAGGTTGATCTCAAATATTCAGACCGACATCAATGGAGCTCAACATTCTTTGGAACTCTTTCATCTCTAAAATAATCAGTTGGGTTTCTTTACTATTTGATCGCAAACTTCTAACATTGGGACTCTATATGTCTTTAACATGTTTCGTCTTTTATCTCATTTTGACTTTGTTCTTTTGATCTCTCTTCTACCTCATCTTCTGTATTTCCCTTTTTGTTCTCCCTTCTTTTCTATGCATGGATTAATACTTAAATCATCTGTTAACCAATATTCTCAATTTATTTGGCCTTTTGCTCTTCACTTCATTTATCCAGCAAAACCACCACTCTGCACTGACATAATTGTTATTA
Organism: Physeter macrocephalus; assembly: GCF_002837175.3. Taxonomy (NCBI): domain Eukaryota; kingdom Metazoa; phylum Chordata; class Mammalia; order Artiodactyla; family Physeteridae; genus Physeter; species Physeter macrocephalus. The sequence goes on from NC_041226.1 coordinate 57,471,223, forward strand.
ATGATGCTGGTGCAGGCTGGAGCAAGGGAAGTTCACCAGTAATGTAGACTGGTGAGTTAATGTCTCTGTGTTTCTAAAGACTTTCAGGATCTCAGTCCTGCCCTGCAATAGCTCCTCCAATTTCTTAACCATTAATTTGAGCATCTCTTTCCTTCAATCTTTGCCACCTGTTTCTTCACTGGAACATGAAAAGGCCCTCAGATGAGAACTCAATTTTCTGCTACCCAACCCACAAACCTACCCTCCCCTAGGGACCTGACCAGGGTTTTCTGTGGACCTGGGTGCTGACTAATGCAGGAGATATCTTGTGGAGGGAGGGTGGTCTTGTGTCCTAGAACACAGCCCGTCTTGGCCATATTATCACATTGTGGCTGTGTCCTAGTCAGGGGGTTGATGCCGGCAGCATTTAACCATTGTTTATAAACTGCTTCAGATCCCCAACTATCCTAACAACCTCAACACCTCACCTCTGCATCGTGAGTGCAAGGGAAAGGGAGAGTGCAGGAACCCAACGCATGGCTTCTCTGACCTGTGCTATAGCTTTCATTATCTCTCACCTCCAATACCCACAATTACTAGACTAGTTCCTCTAGTATATTAAACAGTCATCCACTGTGTTTGAATTGAACATGAATTGAAAACCAATTCACTAATCTGACCACAAACTAATGGAGGTGATCATAATTATAGGTCCTCCTCTAAATGTTTCAGGCACTAATGTAAGTGAGAAATAAGTGCGTGTAACATTTAACAATTCTGAGATTAGAAATATGAAATTATTTTAATTACCATTATGAACATTTGCTCTGAAACAAACTGCTCATAAAGTACGTTACAGTTTTTCTGTAAATGTTAAATCTAAGCACTTCTGGTGGAACTGAAATTTTTTAGTTATAAAAAGTATATTTTATATAAAGTCCATATTTTTTCACGTTTCAGAAACATCATAGGGAAGATGAGCTGTACTTTTTACTTCATTACTCTGAATTACTTTTAATCTCTTAAGTACATAGATTTGAGCAGCTTGGTGGATAGTAGAGTAAAATTACAAAAATTTCTTTCAAAAATAAAATATCTTGCTCTCTACTTTTTTACTCAGTTATTGGATGGTCAATCAATATCCATTGTTAACTATTTCATTTCTACATGTATATTAAGATAATGAATAAATATATATTAATATCAATCTTAGAGGAATAACATAATTCAATTTTCTTTTTACTGCAAGGTTTATCAGAAACAACTTTTAATCTTTATATTTTAAACTGTATTGATTTATTTATAAATAACAATTTAATTTGCATTTGCTAATACAAGATACTTATGAGGGTCGCTTCTTATTGCACAGAATAGATGGTAAATATGTACAAAACATCTGCCAGTATGTAGAAGTTGTCCCTAAAAAAATTTAAATATATATTTAAAAAGTTAAATATAGATTTTACCTGTAATTTTTACTTCTAGAAAGAAAAAATATCCTCTTAATTGATGGACTCATTACTTATGCTTTAAGTATTCAAGATATTACTGCATTCTCATTTTGGCAAACCGCTTAATGCAAGGTTTATCAGAAACAACTTTTAATCTTTATATTTTAAACTGTATTGATTTATTTATAAATAACAATTTAATTTGCATTTGCTAATACAAGATACTTATGAGGGTCGCTTCTTATTGCACAGAATAGATGGTAAATATGTACAAAACATCTGCCAGTATGTAGAAGTTGTCCCTAAAAAAATTTAAATATATATTTAAAAAGTTAAATATAGATTTTACCTGTAATTTTTACTTCTAGAAAGAAAAAATATCCTCTTAATTGATGGACTCATTACTTATGCTTTAAGTATTCAAGATATTACTGCATTCTCATTTTGGCAAACCGTACTTCTAAAATCTGTTTCATATAGAAAATACCAAAATGTCAGCTACTGCTCAACTGATTTTATGGCCTCATGCCTGACATACTGACTACTCATTTGGACATTTAAACTAACTAAATTACCCTTTGCCAAATTAATTCCTGGAGATTATACTTGGACTTGAAAATAAGTTTATGTGTTTACAGGAAAGAACAAAGTATACTGCATAAATTGTAATGTTGACTTGCAGTGCTACACATATTTTACCTAATTCCTTCGTTTTTTCAAAACGTCTTTGAAATGCCCATATTTTCTTGACATTGACAATCTTGCCTTAGCTGCTATTCACGTGGGTTCCTAATCATGTAGCATATAGACTCACATGAATCACAAAGCATCAAAGGATTGTTTTATTAGTATAGCCTCATGTATCAACTGACTTAATTCTTTGTGTTAACTATTTAATTCATTTCAAATCTCTGACATTAATAATACACTTGTCTCATGTTCCATTGACCTGAGGTCACAGAGAAGGAAGAATTAGAGAATTAAAGAGTTTGTCAATTTAAAAGTACAGTATTAAAAGAGTAAAAAAAAAAAATCCTTTGCATTTCATGATTTTGAATTAGAGTAAAGTGACAACTTTCAATCATTGGGTATTACATATAATGGATCTCTCTTTCTGTTAGTATGGGATATTTGGTTATCAGTATTTACATTGAAAAATTTTTATTCAAAATAACCACAGACTAAACATAGGTCCAGAGACTTTTATAGGCTAGGTATTAATCACAAACAAGAATCCACTTAGAAGTACAGAAAACAAGCAAGCTCACAGACAAAGGAAGTCAGAAAAGCCCAGGGAAATGTGGGTACTAGACAAAAAAGGAATTTAAAACTTCTGCTCTACTTCTAATGCTCTTCCTATTTAATTTCTTTTCATGGACACTGCTGGCTTATAAGAAAGCCCTCAGTGAGGATTATATGTGTTTTATCAGAGTCTGGTGGTATTACAGCAATGGAATATATGTAGAAATCTAAACTTAGGAAGAGTTTTTGTAAATTCTATTTCTAGGTGTCAAAAATAACTTTTATTGCAGTAATTATTGAATGCCTATGATTTTTACATTTTATTTTGCATGTGGTTCTATATCAATCAGGTTTTTCCAGAAAAACAGAAACAGTAGACTCTATCATTATCAATGCACTATCACTTACATGTCCATATGTAAAGAAATTTATTATAAAAAATTGGCTCACTTGATTCTGGGGGCCAGCAGGTCAAAAATGAATAGGTCAGTCCACCAGGCTGGCAACTCCAGCAGGAGTGGATGCAGCAGACTTGAGGCAGAATTTCTTTTTCCTCTTGGTAACACCTCAGGTTTTGCTATTAAGGTCTTTCAAATGACTGAGCGAGGTCCACCCATGTTATTGAGAGTTATCCCTTGCTCTTAATGTTAACTGATTGTGTAGCTGTTAACCACATCTACCTTCACAGTAGTACCTAGATTAGGGTTTAATTAAAAGAATTGGGTACTGTAGCATAGGCAACTTCACAGATAAAACTAAACATCACAGAGGTTATGTATGTATGAACCACAGCAGCATATATCATACTAATAGACAGATTTTTCTATGTTCTATTGCTTATGACTTTTAGTAGGAAGTATTTTTAAGGGATTTAGATTTTTTTTTCCATGGCATCACTGCTACATAAGCAGAATCCTATTAACAAATATGGGATGAGCTTAAAACATAACTGAAATGTAATATTTCTGAATATTTGTGTTAACTATTTAATTCTGAATTAAATTTAATCACTCAGCATACCTTTTTGTCTTATTAACTACTCTATATAAAATGTAATGATTTTGAGAAATACAAAGCATATCATCACTTATGTTTAAATGACTTAATATCTAGTGATGCACTTATTTCCTATAACTTGTTCCAAATTATTTTTCTTTCATTGCATATTTAATGGATTTTTTAAAATTGAAGATTCAGAACCTTGCTATATTTAGATAACTTCATATTATTTGCAAGTATTTCAAGTTCATATTATAACAATTAAATATCAGACTGATATATGTTCATTTTCCCAGCCTGCTTTTGCCTTTAAAATACTTCCATACATGCTATTTGTTCTTAATACTGGAACTACAGCCAAAAACTCTATTTTGATTTATTTTTTCAAAAATGAACTTCTGTGTTAGATAAAACACTGTTATTATTAAATATTATTTCAATTACACATCCAATGAGCAAGAGTCTATTCAAGACCAAAGTATTATTTTGGATGATAAAATAGGAGATTCATTACCTTTTTTCAGGTTATGGGCATGCTATAGCTATAATAAGAGGGTTAATATAACTACATAATTATAATCATTTGGAAAGTTTAACATTCTCTGAAATTTGCAAGCTTATTTCATCATTTTAGCTACTAAGAATTATCTGTAACTCCCAATATTTAAAACAATATTTTACATTTTAAATCTTTTATTATTTTGTTTGGTCAACTGTGTCTTTACCTTCCATTATTTTCAGGTCAAGATGCCTTTATATTTTAAATTGCCAGTTCAAAATATTATGTAAGTTATTTGTTGGCTTTGTCACAGAAGAAATTTAGATTCTTGTATGTATTTCTTTTTCAATTTACCTTTTCATCAGTGCCTACAGGGAGAACTGAGAGATGACCTTGGAATCTAGGCAACTAGAAAGGGAACATGAAAAGAAAGTCAGTTTGAAATTGCAATGGCAACGTTGTGTGCTCTTAGAAATATTCTGAATACAAAAAAGCAAGACAGTTGTGATAAGCAATGAGGCAGATGCAGAAAGATTTCTGCTGTTATATATCCAGAAACTGTAACAGTTTATTGATTCTCACTTGGGAATTTAAATGGGTAAAGAGGACTTTGAAACGATATTTTTTCCTATTTGAAAAATTGCTTCTTTAATATACTTAAAAAAATAAATTTATATGTAATCTAACAAAGGAGTATTTCTTTTAAATCTTACATACAGATGGCAGGGTATTATAAATTACCTTCTACTATACTTTAGGCACTCCATAAAGACTTATCTAATAGTTGATTGACTATCTGGATGATTGATGAGTAGTAGAAAAGCCTCCATTCTTGTCCACGATAATAAAAAAAATCATCCTAAATTGAAACATGTTTTACTTTGGTTATTTGCCCTTGGTATTTGGCCATCCTCCAATCTACCAATTTTAACTTGTGTATTATATCTTATAAAATGATATAACCACAATCTGTCATCAATATCTATTACATTTCTACCAACACACTCCTTAAAAATCTGCATGGAAATGCTATCAGAGTTTTACAAATAGGACTTACCCACTGTTTGGGCAGACAAAATACCTAGGCACACATAAACAATAAAGGGTGAATAGGCAGGTTGTTTGCATGAAATAAGACCAGCAATATTAATGATTATTTGTATTTTTTGTTGTCACTGCCATTGCCCGCAAAGGATTTGAGCTGTCCCAAGTCAAAATGTGGACCTGCATAAGTGGATGGCTTTGTAACCCCAGCTGGGGTCAAACATCCATTACAAAGCTTCCTTGTAAGTCTTCTGTTCTTATGACTGTGCAAATTTCCAGCTGGAGTTAATAAAATGTTTACAAAAGTCAGGTCAATTAAGCAGCTCAACCGCTAACACCACCAACCTATTCTCAGATAGGTTTAGATATGAGTCTTGGAGTGAGGTTTTCTGAGAAGATCTGACCCTGCTTTCCAGGTTTTCTACATCACTCTCTTTCAGCGGGTTATCACAACAAATTGGACACTAGACGGCTGCACTGTTTTCTACTGCAACGCGGTTGTGGATATTATTGTCTTCCCTAACTTCACATTTGGAAGAATATTGAAACATACTGTACCCATGCTTATATTAAAAATTGTTTTAATAACATGTGTGGGAATATGATTTTCTTTCTTCATATTGATAAAATTAGAACTTATACACAATCTTAATAATGTCCTTGAGTACACTGAATACTTTTACCCATTTATCACTGATTCGTGAGTGGAAACAATTCTGTATACTGCTGTATTACTGTTCTATTGCTTTAACGAATTGCCACAATTTACCAGCTTAAAACAACACACATTTATGAACTAACCTTTGTAGGTCAGCCAGGTCAAAAATCCAGGTGGGCTCAGGTGGTCTTCTGCTGAGGGTCTCAGAGGGCCAAAATTGGTGTCACCCAAGCTGTGTCTCTTTCAGGAGGTTCTGGGAAAGAAGGAATATGTTTCCAAACTCCTGGTTGTGAAGGTTTTCAGTTCCTGGGACTGAGGTCCTTGCTGTTTGTCAGCTGGTGAGCAGTCTTTAGTTCCTAGAGGTTGCCTGCATATATTCTCATACTTTCCAGGCGCCTCCAACACCTCTGTGCCAGTGCTCCTTCCACCAAACAGTAGGTAGACTCCTCCTCAGACTTTGAACCTCTGCAACTTCCCTTCTGCCGCGTCTTACTGCCGTGCTCCTCTTCTTCCAGCTGGAGACATTTCCCTGCTTTTAAGCACTCAGTGTGATTAGATTGGGCCCAGCTGGATAATTCAGGAGACCTGCACCAGGTTAAGGTCCATGCCTTTACCTCAGCCACGCTCTTTTTATGTTAGGTAATATTCATAGGTTTTGGGGATGAGGTCATTGCACAGTTGGTGGAGGGCATTATTCTACCACAGCTGCAGATCCACAGAATTGATTTACCTTAGCATTTGTTGGTATATTTGTCATATTTTCCAAAATACGGATACAAATATGTTGTTTACCATTATTTAATACAGCTTTCCTAAAGTGAAGAAATATTTTGATGTTGTATCTGTCTGAACTATAGACTAAGCAACATGAGCAATGTTTTAATTGTAAGACAACTCGAACCAGCTAAAAAAATTAGTACCTGTGTTCTACACAAACAGTAGCATTTTAGATATTAAGGTAAGAAAATTAATGAACTGAATATTAAAATATAAGACATGGTTTCCCATTCATTTTTCCATTCCACTTCCCAAGAAAAAAAATTCTAGGATCTGAAATTTTCTTAACGTCTTTTCCTTTTTAAGTTCACATCAGTAGACCTTGCATTGATGCTCACTGAAATCAATGAGTGTGTGATGGAATATTCTTTCCATACTTAATATTCTTAATGGGCAGTGCATTTAAATAGTAAGTCCCTATTTTCCATTTATTCCCTCAGAGAACTTAACAGTCTTAGACCAGAAACAGACACTGTACTTTGTACCTTTCAATATGTTCCTTCCCCTCTGCAACTTGAACAGTATTTGTAGTTCTACATTATACAGTATAAGTATTGCAATGAAAATGGCTTCAGTGTACCTCACTCCGAGAATCTTTTTAAAAATAACATAATTATCAGTCTTGAAAGTGCTTTTGATAAACAACTCTTTGAGTTTATTAAAGTTTATTACTTCCTAAAATGTATGAAGTAAAAAAATACCTTTCGTTCGTGTTTCAGATTATTTTTCTATTAATCTTACTCCACTCCATTCTTATCGTATTTTTAATCACTATAAATTCAGTAAATATACGTAAGCGTTCCACAGTTTTAAAAGCATGAGATTCTGATGATTACTGGGTTCGTGGATGAGGTAGAAACTCACCCGATACCATAGTACCTTGTACCTGGTAGTAAAAGTAAAAGCTGTCTGCCTCTAGGTTGGGATTTAATTTCTTTGCTGTCTGTCCCTTCAGTAGTCGGGACATTTCTGTAATGATGGATGTTCTAGGAGGAAGGCAATGTCAAATCTGCAGACTTGCTTGAACACGCTGTGGTAATTTACGGCCTGCTTTGTTGGTGCTAATGCAATGAGCTACATCATATTTGAGGTTCAAGAAGATAAAGAATTTGTTATTTCAACAGCTTGACATGTATTCCTATTAGAAAAGTAAGCCATTTTCCAAAAGATAAAAGCCATGCACAAATTTTTCTGTTATATTTACACATAAATATAAGTGGAATTAAACTAATTATGTAATAAATTCTTTTCTAGAACATTATTGTTTAAAACTGATAATAAAATACTTCGGAAAATATTTGATATTTTCTTTCTTCCTTATAACAATTGTATGTGGAATATGTTTAAAAGCATCCAATATACAGTAAAGTATTAATAATATCCAAAAGTTACATATATATACATATACATATGTATATAGAATATACATATATTCACAGACACAATGAAGAGATCATCTTTGGAATTATTTTTCTATAAAAGAATAGAAGTATAAGCCAGAAAAGTTAGGGAATTAGATTTCAGAAGAATATATATCTCCTCTGATGGAATTATACATATGCCTTTGTAAATTTTAGTTGAATATTATATCTTTATAATGTTTTCTACAGTTAAACATGTGGTGAAGAATAAATGCTTTCTTTTATCTGCCAAGTATAAAGACTTTATGTATGTTTCCAGCCAAATATCACTTTCCTAGTGCCCAGTTAAAATTTTAATTACCAGTAAGAAGCATGGACATAACACATTTTTCACAGTTGCTTGAATATTTAAATACATCTTCTTATTTTCTGCCCAGGCTAAGTAATCTCAATTGATACATCACTGTCTTAAGTTTTCAGTAGAAGATGGGTTTCTTTTAAAACAACTCTAGTTATACCACTAAAAAAAAGTTTGAGATAAATAGAAATTTTATTTCATTAATTTTTCAAAAGAGTACAAACATAATTCAAATACTACTGCTACCTAAAAGTCTACTCATTTCAGAGTTCAAGAGGCCACAAGTACAGAAAACAGTAGGTATTTGTTTAATGTATAGCAAAGACTTGTTATGTATAATAGTATACATTTGTATAGTGGGCCATGTGAAAAGATTAATGAAAAAAATTCATTTTAACATTAGATTTTGAGTTTACTTACTATGCAAATTTTGATATCTAAATATATTCCATCACTTTCCCACCCTTTAGAATCTTCTCCATGAGATACATGCAAACCATTTCCACTAAAATCTAATTTAGTTACCTTCTCCTTTCAAAAGCTACCGAAAACTGTAAATACTACAATTTCCTGTGTTACTAAAATAAATTACTATGTGGACGAATACAATTACATTCACCTAACATTCTGAGTTTGTGATATATCTAATCTCCTGTGCACTTCAGGTTTTAAAAATTAATGGGCAGGGCTTCCCTGGTGGCGCAGTGGTTGCGCGTCCGCCTGCCGATGCAGGGGAACCGGGTTCGCGCCCCGGTCTGGGAGGATCCCACGTGCCGCGGAGCGGCTGGGCCCGTGAGCCATGGCCGCCGGGCCTGCGCGTCCGGAGCCTGTGCTCCGCAGCGGGAGAGGCCACTACAGAGGGAGACCCGCACACCACAGAAAAAAAAAAAAAAAAAAAAAAATTAATGGGCAGTTCTCAATGATAGAGTTAAACAATTCACTTTACAGATTAACTAAATCTGTTTTAATCTCATTGACTGCGCTCCCTCCCTGCTGTTCACTGTTTTGTTTTGTTTTGCCTTGTTACCCCATTCTTCACTGCTTCCCAGGCTAAATAGATTAAAGAAAATGTCTTTTGGATTACATCATAGAGTTAACTCTCCTCTGGTAACATAATATCCATATATCAGGAAGAAAGGAAACATGGAATTGAAAATATTAAAAGATGTTGGCTGTTCATCACTCTAGTTGAAAATACTTCTTTCCAATAAGAAATTGAAAGCTTAGTCTCTAAGCAAATTATTTTCAAAAATGGCGCTGGTGCCTAGACCATATAATTTTTCAATGAATTTATCAAAATATTTTACAATAAACCTTTCTACATGAAGCAAACACACACACACACACACACATACACATATACATATGTATATATAAATCTCCTAGACAAATTTATGAAGCAGGCAAAAGTCAGTCACTGTTAGTGTCTCAGATTCCTTTATTCTGCATTCAGATTCCCAAATATTTTCTGAACTTCTACTATTATTCTGTCATTGTTCTAGGCATGTTCTAGGATGCCACCTCACTTAATATTCACAGGAAGACTATCATATCCGTGGTATTACAGAAATAACAGTGAGGAAATTATTAACCTCTCTAACAATCTTAGGGATTATTGTGTTTTGCTTAAGACACACAGACAATAACAGGCATATTTAGTAACTAAATCTTCTGAAACCAAATCAATCAAAACCCTAGTTTTATCTATACCAATTGTACTTCTAAAATGCTAAATATACAATAATATTGCATCATCTAATATTTATTAGAGACACAAAATTTCTAGATGCAATGTGTTTGTATACAGTATTTTAAAGCACATTTAATTACAACATTAAAACCTATTTCCTGCTGAATTATTTTAGGTTATGGGAATCCTTTAGGTATTGTTCAAGAACATCACATACATGAAATACTATGAACATTCTATCATATTTGTACTGAATATTGGTGCCAGAGTATTATATTTCTGATAGAATGCCTCACTTAAGGGTAACAATATTAAGGAGATAAATGATAAGCTTAAAATTTATCAAGCTATTAGTCTCCTAGTGAAAAATATGGATGATTATCAGAATAGTTTAGGTCATAAATTCCACTTTATCTAAAATATAGACATAATAGAGACATTAGTGGAATTGTATTTGCTTAAATTAATGTGATCTTGCTCTCTTTATCTCATTCAAGTGAAACATTCACATTTTAGTGGAAAATATCTGCATTATTACTTTTAAAAATTGAACAATGCTTAACTACCATTAAAATCGAGGGCTTATTTTGGCCATATTTACTGAAATTGTAGTAAAATACTGTGATTCCGAATGTAATTTCTCTCCAAATTTGACAGGAACTTTAAAACTGAGATGAACAGAAGGGACTTTAATGGGGAAAGTGCTCCAGTTTTCCCAGTAACAAAGATATTTCAGAAAACGAATCCATGAAAGCCTGGTGTTGTTACACTCTCCCTTTAAACATTGTGCAGACTCTGAAGCCAGATTCTACTTGTATTCAAGGCCCAGCTCCATCACATGCTTTTGGCGAAGTGGCTTAACATTTCTGTGCCTTAGTTTTCTCATCAGTAAAACACTGATAATAATAGTAGTACCTATCCCATAAGATGCTTATAGGGATTAAATGACTCAATCATGCCAGTGTCTAGCAGGTAGTAAATGTTCCCTAAGCGTTACTGCTAAATCTTACTACCCATCATTTCTTAGACATGGATATAACCCATTTTAAGTTAATTTCTTTTTACTTTCAGCAAACAGGACTAGTAATACCCATTCAGTCATCTTCACTGAAATTTCATAATGGCTCTTACCATTATTTCCAAAGGATCCTGCTAAGAACAATGAGATTCTTAAACTGAGGAACTAGGACTGCACAGGAAGAAGAAATCTACTGTTACATATACATAGGATCCTTTAGACAACCAAAATTAACTTAATGATATCATTAACTTTAAAAAATAAAGATAACTTTTCAACTTTGCATATACTACTACTATAACTAATGATAAAAATAACTAAATGTTAAGTTTACTAAACTGAAGAGTCCAGTGTTAAAGTAACTTGTATCAACATATGTATTTATACATTTTTAACTTCTTTTTGTATTTTATGTTATGTTTTTTATTGTTTGGATCCTGAATTAAAGTCTATATCTTAATTACATCAAAGAAAGTAAAATCAACAAAAAGTTAATGTTCTATCAAAATGGATATTACTCATACAGTTGCTAAATTGAAATACCTGTATAATAATAATATTTTGCAATTATATTGCCTTTCTGTTGTCTCAGATATTTTACAGTTTCTCAAGTGTCTACACACGGCTCATGTTATCCCTTACTGCAGTGGAGTTTTCCCTTAGGTAAACCAACATTTCTGCAATAGAAAAGTGACCTCATATACAGTTAATGCAGCAAATTAAAATTATCCTTTTTTTTTCTTTTGAAAATGCCTGGGGAACTTAAATTCACAGGATACAACTAGACTAAGAAACCAGCACTAACAGTCAAGCTACGGAACCCAACAAGAGAAAAACAGAAGCAGATACAATGTAACTTGCTGTATTTCAAAGGTATACACCATCTCAAAGCTGCCTGATTTAATGAGTTGATAAACTTAAGGAGCTGTCCTTTTCAAAATCTAGCAAGTGGGACCACCAACCATTGATATTTTGCTGTTCCGGGTTACATCTGTACAATCTGCTTAGCTCGGAGGAGCATCCTCTGGTAATTACTGATGGCCTGCTCTGACAACTTCTGTGAATTTTTCAAATCCTGCAGGGACTTGAGTCACTAGCGATTCTCTTCTCTCCTTAGTGCGTGCTGTCAAGAGCCGCTGTCAGGTTACACGGGTGGCTGTAATTAAGTTGTCAGTGACTATCTGTAACTCTGCCATTTTGCTAGCCTCTCAACATATACGCGAGATCCTAATCAGGTTTCAAATTCATTGTTTTTATATGAAATTAGGAGTGTACTTCTATGTCTCCTGAAGTTTAATCATGTTCTTCAGTTTTATATTTACTTCAGTTCATGATAATAACAATCGTTGTGCTTCTATCATGCTTCTGGCATTATACTAGTGTCAGCAATGACATACACAATCCCTGACTTTAAGAATTTACCTTTTATCTGGGGAAAAAATTTTTTTCCTTGATCCCTCTTCAACTTATATTTCTAGCCTTGTCAGGCAACCAATTCTACTCATATAGACAATTTTATTTTAATGCACTCATCATCATCATTATTATTATTAAAACCTTCCAAACAAGAGTATGGTTAAACCAGCACTCTCATACCATGCTGTTGCAATATAGATATAATAAGTATTCTATGGGCAACTTTTGGAAATCTTTATTAAAATGATACATGCCATTCTCTCGAACCCAGCAATTTTACTTATAGAACTTTTTCTATATAAATATACTTCCTCATGTGAGAAATATATGATTATTTACTGTAGTATTTTCTTATGGCAGAAAATCTGGAAATAATATGAATTTCCCTAAATGACACATCAAATAAATTACAGCGTGTGTGTGCCTGTGTCTATATTTATACACACATATGTACAAAGTATAATATCTCATTAAAGGCATGAGGATCCTTTTTTATATATTATTGGGGAACAAGCTCCATAACATATGGCCAAGTGAAAAAAGCAAGATGTGGAACAATGTCTGTGGTGTGCAGCCATCTGTGTTTAGAAAGGGGGCAGGTGGAAGAATACATACACATATTTGCTTAAACATCTAGTTAAATACGCAAGGGATATACAGGAACCTGTTACATTCTTGCCCACTAGGAAATGAACTGGGTGTCTAATAGATGACAAGGGAAAAAGGAATTCTTACTTTTTATTTTCTAAGCCTTTTGAAAGTTGAATTACAGAACTGTTTGGCTTAATAACCAAAAACAAACAAAACAATGACAATTTGAAAAATGTTAATCTAACTTCTTTCTATCTGAGCCTCTGCTAAGTTTCAAATTTGATTAAAACCTGTTTACCCCAAAAGATTCTGGGGCAAATGGAACGCTAACTTCATTAACTCAAAGTGTAATCTTTATCACTAGCTCAAACTGATAGGCGTTACATCTTCAGTATTTAAGATTCAATGATTTTAAAACTGAAGACATTAATTATATTTCAGTGTAGCTGCTCCTTGGGAATTTCGTATTTTACCACCATTTGGAAATTAAAAATGATAAATTTTTACGATTAAATACAATTTAAATAACACTTAACTCTAAAAACATAAAAGAAAATCAGACCAGTTTTATTTTCTTGGAGACACCAAAGAGAATACTGAAAAGAAAAGGCGAATTGGGAGATTGGGATTGACATATATACACTAATATGCAAAAAATGGATAACTAATAAGAACCTGCTGTATAAAAAAATAAATAAAATTAAATTTAAAAATTAAAAAAAAGGTGAGGCTTGTTTAGGATATGTGGGGGGCATTGCTTTAGTTATTTTCTCCAAACAATTATTTTAAGAAATATTTTAGATTTTTTTTTATGGATCATTCATTTATTTATTCACCAAATATTAGTGAACACAAACTACTATGCATCAGAGGTATGGAAATAAATAAAACAAGCAAATAAATCCATGTCCTCATGCAGCTTATAATCTGGTAGTAAAATAATGGCACTAAAGTGCCATCAAGAAATGGCATCTCTAAATGGAATCAAGAAATCAATGAACCATGTATATTCTATTTTAGGAGGTGACTATATCTGTGAAAAATACAGTAGGATAAGGAGACTGATAAGAATTGGTCTGTGAGTCAATTTTTGGTAAGGTGGTCAGGGTGGACCTCATTGGAAGGAACATTAAAAGTAGCAAGGGAGAAAGTATGGTATCCTTAGTGGAAGAGAAAACTAGATATATTTTGAAAGTACAGTCACTGATATTGTCTGAGAGATTAAATGTGGAACGTAAGAGAAAGAGTGCAGGAAAGAATGACTCCAAGGTTTTTAAGCTGTGTAACTGTAAAGGAAGGAATATCTACTAATTGATATGAGAAACTTGAAAGTAGTGTAGGTAAGGGGGAGAAAGTTAAGAGTTCAATTTTATGCATGAGTTGGGGTTATCTAGAAAATAACCAAGTGGAAACCTGTTGAAAGCTGGTGGATGATTTGCTGTAGAAGTCTCTACTGGATGTGTAATTTGGGAATCATTAACATACACATGATATTTAACATCACAGGACCAGGTGAGATAAACAAGGAAGTGACTATAAATAAAAGAGAGAGGGTAGATTAAAGCCCAGGCAATCCAAAGTTAAAAGGTCAGGACAGAGATGAACAAAGGGGTAAGAAGAAAATTAAGAAGCAACGAGGTGGGGAGAAACCAGCATAATATTATGACTAAGCAGCTAACTGAAGAAAATGGTTCCAAGAGGAGTGATTAACAGGGGAAATGCTTGTGAAATGCTAATAAGAATTGGACAGAGAATTGACCATAGGACTACACAACGTGGATGCCTTTCATGACCTGGAGCAGTTCATTTGTAAAAATGGAAGTAAAAAAACTGATTCGAGTGGGTTAAAGAGAGACGGAAAATGGCTAATGGTAAATTCTTTCAAGGAGTTGCTCTAACAGGGGAGAAACAATACCTTAGCTAATGGGGTAAGTGGAAACAGGAGGGTTTTTTTTTTAAGGTGGAAGGAATTATAGGCTATATTAATGCTAATAGAATGATCTGGAGAAAAAACTTCAATAGTGCTGTATAGAGATAATTATTGCTGTAATAGGTCCTTGAGTAGGCTAGAGGCAATGGAATCTAAAGTAGAAGCACTTGTGTACGTGTTGATGCGAGGTAGGGATTAACCTCAGTAATGAAGGCCAGCTGTCTACAGCAGGAGGAAAGAAGGCAAAGTACATATTTTTAAAGATATTGTGAAAGGTTGATATGGGGCATTTATTTACATTCTCAGTGAAATTCTTAAAGTCATCCACTGAGACTGAGAGAGGAGATAATAATTAATGGCTTAGGAGGATGAGAGGGTATGTGAAATAGAGAAATAAATATAACTGCTGGTGAGTGTTAAGGGACAATATGAGGTTCATTTATAGGAATTTACTCAGCAGTCCTGTGATATATCTGCTCCTCCAGCTATAGTCAGCAGGTGCAGCCTGGGTGGAGAATTGGATTTAATTGAAATCATGGCTTTGCCAAAAAAATCAGCTAAAGAGCATTGAGGCGTTTAAAAAAAGATTGATGACAAACACTGACCAGGGAATTTAACATAAGAAAGGAAAAGAGTATACGAATTGGGATGAGGGACAATAAAATGGTGGTAAAATCAGTGGGAATTCACCTTAGTTGGTTCAAAGGATTACTGGGATATTTAAATACTGCACACTTTTTTCTCTCAATATAGCAAAGACTAAGGAGAGACTAATTCAATGAAATACAGACTGGAAAAAATGCAAGCTTGATTTAAAATATACTATCTTGAGTTCTCCAATCTTAATTCACCATCTCTGGGGTTTCAGTAGTATCTCACTACCTCCTTAGATATTATTCAAATCTTACCATTTTCTCTTCCTTGTCACCTACCAGTAAAACATTCACAAATTATATCGTCAAGAAAATAATTTTGTTGCTCATATTCTTCCTGTCCTTTACCCTTTAAAGATCAGTGGAAAGTCAGTGGTTCTGGCTCCTTCACCTCAACCCTTCACTCGCATTTCAAAAATGCCATTAAAAAGACAGTGTTAAAAGTTGTTGAGGGACTTTCTCATCCTTCCCAATAGAACAGGAACATCGCCATGGACTCCCCCAGTTCAAAATCATAAAGCCTGTCATTTATTTAAATGATTCAGTTGCATATTCTCATAAAATCAACATTGTATATTTATCCAAGTAGAAAGTGATGTCCCCAAAGGTTATTAAACAAGTAAATGGCTGATTTGGGATTTAAAATCAGGTCAGAAAGTTGTTTCCACTAGACTCTAGTGAAACTAAATAACAACAGTATTTAATAATAGTTTGTGTTTCATTTTTTAAGATCACATTTATTTAAAATTGTTTTCAGTTGTGACTTAAAATTGAAATGGGTAAATTGTGAATTATTTCTATATATGCATTTAGGAGATATATATATATATATATATATATATATATATATATATTTCAATTTTGGTAAACTAAGTGTTTTCCAAGAGTTTTCAAAATGAACCCGATGACCTGACAATGATTAATTGCAGGACTGGAAAATTCTAGTTACTAGCCGGCTCACTCCGTCACCTAGGTATTTCAGTAAGGCCTGGGAAAAAGTAGGTCAGTTTTTCTTTTCTGTGTCTCAGGCTTTCTTCATTTCTCTTTTTTCTCCCTCTGCGTGTTTGTGTGTGTGTTCATGAATGTGTGTGCGTGCTCACACATTCATGTGTGTTTGAGTGTTTAAACCAGAAAACAACAAAGAAAAGGGGAGAATGTTTGGAAAATACAGCCTGCGTGAAGGCCAAGCAGAATTGAAGCAACATGTCTAAAGGATGTCAATTGTACCCACATTTCAGTGATAGTTATGTCCTTTTTGGCTCTTACGATTAATTCTGTACTCTTGTCATACATACTTAACATTTTAGAGAAGCAAAATGTCATTTTTCCTCTGAGAATAAAAGGTAATCCAAAGTATGTTGTTTACTAATGAGTTAACTTATAAATTTAATATCTTGCAAAGAATTACAATAGAATTATGGCAATTTAAAACTTTTAAAGACACATGCAAATAAAAGGAAATATTTGAAATATACTAAAATGGTTGCTTGTGATGGAAGAGGTAAGAGAGGAAGGAATGGGATGTTAAGAAATGATTATATATATATACTATAAATGAAGGTAAAGATGATGGCTTAGATAGGATTAAGAAAAATAATGAACCCTGAAAAGAAGCATACAATTAAATTGATCCTCTGCAGTTAAGATAAAAATAAAATTTTAAAATAGAATTCATTTGTGGTTTAATGGTATCCATGATAATATTAAGTCAAAACATATGGAACTGCTGTATTCATAGGTAAAAGTCAGATATTGGCAATTACATATTATTTAAACTTATCCTAATAATGGTAACTCAAGTTTACCTGGGATGTCATACATAGAACATCTCATGCCATTCTTACAAAACACTACGCTATAATTGGGAATTACCCATGCTAGCTATGGTTGAATTGAAGCTCAGAAGAGTCAAGTATTAACAGCTGAAAGTGAGAGAGCTATTAAACATCAAACCAGATTTTTTGAGTCCTAATCTAATTTGCTTTCTACTGTAAACCTTATGAAGGTGGTCGTGAGCCTATGTTCTAGCCATCTTTCTGCCAGTAATTTTGAGAATTCTTAAATTTTAATATCTTTATCTATAAAATGAAAAGGTTGAATTATATGACTTGGTTTATAACTCATAAAAATCTGTCAAAGATCTTCAAGTCTATTTTTGTCCTTATAATAAAGGTCTCCTTATTATTTTTGCATTTACTCTGGGAGTACGAATATACTTTCTCACATGTTACATTGCTAATTAGCAGACTGGGTCACTGAGACATTGGCTAAACCACTCTCATACGGTTCAATATAACTGTAAAGATCTGTTTAGGCTACAAAGTAAGGAGGTCAATGAACAGTAAATTCTGACATTGTTACTATTTTCTTCATTAAGTGATCTTGTTCAGTAACCTATAGCAGTAGCATTCACACATTTTTTTGATGGTAAAGTCTTTGATTTTTCAAATGAAATAATATACAGAATCTAATATCAAACAGACTTTTATGAGGGTGTGTTCTTGTTAAGGTAGCAGAGATGAACGTGAGCTCCTGTATAACTGTATATAAACATCCCTGAAATCCTGGGGCTCCAGGAAATCCAATTCGACAACCACTGTCCAATATTTGTACATTCTGTTGCTTTGCATGTAAAAGAAGACTAACTAAATCTCCCATTTTGTTTCCCTTAAACTTCAGGATTCAATATATCATTTCCAAACTGGCTCTATGTTTCATCATCTATAAACAATGTTTTAAAAAAAAAGCATAAGATTCTTCCACATGAATATTCTATGATGTTCTGAATTGAATATGATTAGGCAAATGCCAAACAAACATTTAGTGCATATGACAGTCCTTTAATGTATTTAATTCTCTGAAAATGCATTGTGAAAATTCTGTTTGAGACGAAATAGCTGTTGATTATCACTGACATTTCACATATAGACATCAGAGTTTGAAATTCCTACATGAGATTTGTTACTATCCCACTTGGTGGGCCCTTCTCCTAGTGAACGCTGACACCAGCATGAAACATAAGGAAGAAATCCTCTACTTACTATCCATTACTGCAGAAGTGCCCTGAGGGATGCAAAAAACTTTCAGCACTGAATATTAAAAAAAGAATGTTTTCACAAGGCACAAACTGTTTGCCATATTCTCAAAGAATATAGTGAGTCAAGGTTAATTATGTTTTCAATAAACTGTTTTATTTTGTTAGGAAACGTGCCGTTTTAGTCTGAGAGAGTTTTTCCTAGCATCTTTCAACATGTTGGATCATGTAAGTCATTTTGCCTCTTCTGATTCATCTAAAGAACCAATTCAAAAATAAAATTAAATTATAAAAGATAAACTACAAAAAGAATATTTTTTTCACCCAATGGAAAATGCTCTGGGCCTCCTAAAGACCAGCCTTTCTTTCATTTTGAAACTTAATTTAGTAGGTGAACAATCGTATGCACCTGGCACTATTTTATCACATCTGAATCCACAAACGTTTCTGTGTTCCAATGAAACTTTATTAAAAAGACATACAGCAGGTCAAATTTTGTTCATGAAATGTAGTTTACTAACTCCTACTTGGAGATAATTTTTAAAAATCTATTTTATATTATTTTTTTAGTTTATGCATTCATTCAGAGGCACAAAAGGGAAAAGGAAAGTAACGTGTAGTCTAAATAAAAAATGTTGTATCAATTGCATGTTATAGTAAGTAACACTTCATCAGGGGTCTGTGAACAGTAAGAGACTGAAGGAAATAAATGTATAGAAATAAAATTTAACTATGTCAATCATACAGAGATAGAAATGAGTTAAAAATGCATAACTCATCAGTCTTTTCCTCAGAATTCTCCCTATATGGCATGGCATGAAGGAGATGGCTCATCTCTCAACCAATGAAAACCTACGGGGAAAACAAAGACACCAGACACTGGTAGTGCCAAGCTGCCTACCACAATAGCATGCTATATTTACTCTCTGTTCTCTATTGGCACTTGTTCTAGAATCTGGGAATCTCTTCATTTCCCTGGGCTGCAATTACCTCACCTATGAAAGGAACAGATCATTTTAGATGATATCTACAATCCCTTCAACTTTTAAAGTTCTACAGTATTAAATAGCAACCCATTTCTCACCTGATATCATCAGAGATCACAGTGGAAATTCTGTGTCCCTTTTTGTCTTTGTAATAGCAAATCTCATATTGTATTTTGCCTCATGTGTAATGCTGCCAACTCACCAATCCTAGGCTGGCTATTCATCTCCATTCTTATAATGTTTCTATTTTTTAAGTGTCTTTTATTTTTCTGTTGCCAATGAAAGAACAAAAAGAATTAACCTTTGCTTATCAATGCAGAAAAATAAGTTTTTAAATAATGCAACCTGAAAACTTTTCCTCTCAAAAAATACTCTATGAATGAAAATTTCATATTTTTTTTTAGTTTTCCTCTTTGTTGAACTACTTTTTGAATCTGTGGAAGAACATCAACAAAGGAGGCAGTCCTTGAAGCAAAACAATTGACAAATAGCTCCTCTTAGCAGCTGACAAAGACGCTGTTGTGCTATGGCACAGCAGTTGGAAAGTTTACTGAGGAAGAGGAGTAAAGAGCCAAATAATTGACTTCTGAAGAAACAAATCCCTTGAAAGTTATAATAGATGAACATTATTAACCTATAAATGACTAAAACCAACTTCCTAATAAGCAGAAACTTCTTCAGGATTTCAAGTACAGGTAAGACACTTGCCCAACTTCACAAGGGTAAATCTTTGAAAAAGGGGGGAGATAAAAATAAAAAAGAAGGTAGATTAAGAAATTAAGTGTACACTCATAAAAGCACGTTTCTTTAACATGTCTTCAATTGTAGAATTTCTAGTTGTGAAAAATAAACATCAGAGACGCCTAGAAACTAAAATTTTCATATATTATTTTCTTTATGAACTAATTAAAATAAATTTTTTTTCATCTAGGTCTTTAAAACTAAAATTTAAGTTTATTCATATATTTTGAGTAGAAGGAAAGGGCCTATGTATAGAATGAATTCAAACAAGAACATAACTAGAATGAAAACTCAGTCTTCTGTCCTTTCAAATCCTGGGATGATAGATGTGACCTGAGGGGTATGTGAGTAAACTGAAGATTGTTTTTATGTGATTGATGGTGTGGAAAGAGCGCCAGCATTGTCTGCAGGAAACCTTGGTTCAAGTTCTGGCTCTGTCGGTTGCCAAACACTCAACTTTGTCAAAGTTATTGAACCTTGTATTAGCTCTAAAGTTGGACTAAGCATCTGCCCTTTGAACTTAACAATTGCTGTGAAGTTCAAAATAGATCTTGTATATTTAAGAGTTTGCAAAACGGTTAAATGCTATAAAATTGGAAGTCAAGCTCATCTGGAAGCACACAGAAAGAAACACAAGAACTGAGAATCTGCAGAATTGCATGGCTTGCTTATCCTGGTTCTGCCTCTAATTAACTGAGTGACTTTTGGTGAGTCATTCCCTCCGGGTCTTCAATTTCTTTGCTGGTAAACAAGAAAGTTGTTGCTTTAGATGGTGTCTATGTCCACTTTGGCTCAAACTTCTATTATTTATACCAGAAAACCTTTCCTCAGGGTCTGGTTTCTCTTGTTAACATGTCTTCTCCCTGAGTGAACACACTGACTCCTGAACTGGCATAACTTTATATTATAATTTATTTTCAAACTATAATCTTTGACTACTACTATGCTGTACATTATTGAGCCCTAGTCTATATCTCCAGCTCCAAATTCCTTCCAAAGGTCAGAAATCTTCCCCTGCATATGCTAGTAATACATCAAACACTTGATGTAAAAATAAATAAATAAATCACTATCTCCCCCTACTCCAGAAATCAAACGAACAAAAAATATTCTTCCTTCGTAATTCCCCACTCAACTGGTGGCACTAAAAACCATCCTAATAACTTGGTTTTTAAAAAGATAGATAATTTATCTTGATGCTTCCTTGTCTACCATTCCCTAAACCAATTATTCACAAGTCCTACAAAACTTTGTCCTTTAAATGTCCGTTTTACACAGCATACATTTTCTAAAAGATAATATCAAAGCAAGCCACTTGGAAAAAACACACAATATAGAAATAAATAACCTAAGAAGAGAAATACACCTATAATCCCATCTCTCAAGGCTAAACATTAAGATTATAGCATATCCTCATTTTCATTTCCTACACATTTATAAATATATAACTGTTATTATCTTAAGAAACTCAAATAATATGTATAATCCCTGGAAATTTTCATTTTTCATGTACATTTAAAATGCATATCTTTATGTGACATATTTATGTATATATATTTCCTAGCTCATTCTCTTAAAAATCCACATAGTAATTCATCCTATGAATGGGCATTTAGGTTGTTTGCCATTTTTATAACATTCAAAATTATTAGAGTGACTATATACTTTTACATATTGAGAAAGCAACTATGTATACAGATACATGAATATAGGTATTCATAATATAGGTATTCATTATACACATTAGTTCTCTGTTTCTTAGAAGGTAAAACTCACTTTTTAAATATCAGTCTTTTCGCTTCATTCACTATTGTCATAATTCAGAGACTTACAGTGTCTTTTCTCTATCGCCATGACAATTTCTTAACTGTACCTAATGCCTACAAGCTTTTGGTCTTTAAATCTGTTTTCCATGTCACCAGTCAAACGTTTTATTTAAAATGGAAGTGAAAGCACGATGGTGCTCTGCTTAAATGCATTGTCTTCCAGACCCACAAAGGATAAAGCCAAGCTTCACCAATGCCTATAAACCCTTCATGATCTTGTCATGATTTTGTCCTCTCCAGTACTACCAATCTCATCTCCCTTGCTATTCCCTGACTCCAAATCCAATTATAACATTACTCATTTACATTAATTTGGGGCAGAGGGGATACATTACATATGCCTACAATACCTTATCTACATTTTTTGACTGCCTTACTTTCATTTATCCTCTAAGGCTTAGTTCAGATATTCCATTCACCAGGAGGCTTTTAGTAACCCTAAGACTGGGTTATATATTCACCTTATGCATCTCACTTCCAAAGTCCTATCACCACTTTACCCTCTCATTTTTATGTTCTCAAAGGGCAGGGAATATATGCCATGCCTAATCCCTAGCATTCTGTAAAATATCAGTAATAGCTGATTGAACTTAATGGTGTTTAAGATTAGTAAAGACTTAACTCAAGATTAATAAAACCTTAGGTTAATCTAGACCTTCTCAGTTGTCTGAAGAAAATTCTAAACACTGACTTGGCCTAGGTTCAGAATTAATATCAATGATTGGCACCTGGTGGCTTTCATGTTACTTTTCCTGAGGATGAGATGCCCATATGGGAATGAGGGAGATAAGAATGACCTCAGGACTTTAAACCTGTAGGATCTTTATAAAGTAGGATGGTGCAAAGGCTCATATGACAGTAGGAAATCTGTTAAATGTATTTAATAGAGAAATACATCATTAGTCAATAGAGGAAATTTTAAAAACTCAAAAGTAAAGCCTTAGCAGCAAAATTTGGCATTTGCCCTTCAACTGTCTGGGAAGAAGAATCCTCAGCTGTGGGCTTCCACATTCATGCATAATTAAATTTCTCAACCATTTTTGCTACTCTGATCCCCTACTAACAAAATGAAGGACTTTTCAAAGTAACTAATAACCAGTGTAGCTTGGGCACCAACCAGTGAGTGTAACATTTAATTTGAATAATACGAGCTACAGACAACAGCCATGGTCACACTGGCGAATACTGGCTGGACGTCAGCTTTGTTACTGTATTAGTTTCCTAAGGCCTGCTGTGACAAAGCACCATACACTGGTGGCTTAAAAAAACAACAAAAAAATTATTCTCTCACAGTCTAGAGACTAGAAATTTGAAATCCAGGTGTTAGCGGGCTTGGTCCCTCTGAGACTGGGTAGAATCTTTCTTTGCCTCTCCCTAGCTTCTGGTCGTTCCTTGTCTTGAAGCTGCATTACTACAATCTCTGAATCTGTCACTACATGATGTTCTCCTTGTACATGTCTCTCACCTCTTTATATAAAGACAACTGTCATATTGGATTAAGGGCCCACCCTAATCCTGTATGACTTCATCTTAAATTACTTACATCTGCAAAGACCCTATTTCCAAATAAGGTCACATTCACAGATATAAGGAGCAAAGACCTTAATATACCTTTTGGGGAACACAGTTCAACCCATAAAAGTTACCAAGCAGTGCCTTCTTTCAGTGTCATCTCTGGTATAACTTACTCTTGGGATGTATTATCACATGGAATTCCAGAACTATTACTGAGGACATATCTGCGAGTTACTTTAAAAAATGGAAGTTTTTCTGAGAAAATTTCCAATACAGATAGGCCATTCTAACATTTGTAGCCAATAGTAAATGTCTTAGACTACAAGGTTCAAAGACAGACCTTAGATCTTGGAATGCTCACCTGTTCACCCAGGTAATAAATATCCTATTGAGAGGCCTTTCAGAAGATAGGAAAAGCTTGTTAAATCTTTATGCTGTATTCACAGTAGAAATGCAAGTATTTATTACATATTTGTTGAATATAACAAAGAGGAGAAAAAAGTTGGCAATTAAAAAAACTTCTCGCCATAAGAAGTACTAGTTTGATGATAAGTCAGAAATACGTGTTCCATTAAGTACAGCTTTGAAGTTTCATGCGCAGCCAAAAATATGCCTTTAACTTTCTCACTAATTATGCCCCTGAGTTGCCACAGAAACAGAATGAAGATCTACCCTTCTTATCCACAATATATAAATTCTGCATTTTTGTTCCATATACTGTATCAAAGATGCTCAGTTAACAGGGACCAGGGCAGGAATAAGAAGGGAGAGGATCAGAGTTGCCTTTTCAAACTACACTTTGATTCAGATTCTGAAAACACCCATCTTTCTACCTCGACTCCCGTGAAAATCACAGTTTGGGGAGCCACTATTTCTGATGATAGTTGGTGGTATTCTCAGTCATGTTTGAGGAGAAAAAGAAAAAGGAAGGATGACCAGTCTCAAGAATGATGACTGTGTATTAGAGTGAAAGAAGGAAATTCATCTGGGGCCAACTGTCAGGTTAGTATATTTGGTTTTTTCTTTGCAGTTGGCAGCGATTTTTCAGAGATGCATAGAGAAATATTAAGGTTAAAAATAAACAGATGCAAATTTATGATTAATGAAACAAAGCAACAAATAAGAAACCAAAGAACTACTAAGCATTCAATGGAACTCCACACATGATGGAGTGAAAAACTCTGGGTTTAATATGATTTGGCTCCAGGCAGGCCTTTTTTATTTTGTCTCAGCTTTGCTTTTGCAGAATCGTCTTAATTCAGCCATTAAAGAGAGGTAACACATTGTGGTAAACTTTTGAATATTTATGTGCTTTTACATTTGGAAGAAGCTTCCAACACAAATAAACACTTAAAAGATCTATAAGAAGTCTTTTTGTTCAGCAGAAACGGAAAATCTAGACCCTTGCTATATTATTGAAGGAAAGAACTGCTTTCTGAGCTGAGCTACTTGCAGCTTTAAAAAGCAAAGGTACTACACATTAGGTAAAACAGTAGAAATCTTTTTTTCTGAAAATATTAGGGAAACAGATTCTGGCATCTAACGTTGCTTTGTAACAAGGAATAAAATCATTGCAGGCATTATTTATAAAACAAACTTTGTAGAGAACATAATCTTTCCAGGACTTAACAGAATTAAGTAGTACAAAATAATTATTCAAATCTATGTTAAGAATTCCAACAATAACAGTGAAAAAAACCATTGCAATAAGTAAAACATCTTGATTCCCAAATAGTTGTAATATTAAAAGTGTTTTACATTCCAAATGTAAGAAGCCATACCTTGTATTAATTAACCTAAATATTTCTTGTCAGGCTTGGTATCATAGCACTGAGGGCTGCCCGAACCTTAATTGTGTGTGAGGCCTGAATTTTTGCCAGTTCTGAATGCAGTCCCATTAGCATATTCATAAGTCACAGCCTTGTGCAGGTGCCAGCATGCTGCAAAATGTTTTGTGACTCTTTGTTGCTGCAATAGAGGCAAAGAGTAAATTACCCTTAAAAAGTCCCATTATGTACCATAAAACACAACATGTAATGCTGTAAACTAACTGCAAAGGCTTTTTAGCAATTAGTCCACATCAAATGAAGTGATACTTTGTTTTGTGAGCAAGGTAAATACTAGCGATCCAGAGCAGAGAAAGTAAAATAGAGATTTTCTTACATTAGATGAATTAGAAATAGGTTTTAGTTTTATTAAATGATCAATTAACATTTTCTGGATAATAGTCCATGTTCACGGGAAAAATTAGAATTCAGAAATTACATTCTCCACAAAAATTGAACTCTTAAACTCTTTATATCTTAAAGAACTTTTTTCTGTGAAATAAATGCTAAAATATAATTATTAAAAAATAGGAATACTATCTAACATTCAATTCTTGTTCGAGTGCAAATGTGTACACGTAGGCTTTGTTAACGGAGACGATTGATTAGGAAATAGTCTTTTTCCCTTTATCCATTCACTTCAGAAAATATCTGGTCATATTAAAATAAAATTATGGTGCCATAAGTGGCCTGTGTTTTTAGAACCATGTTTTTCTGGATCTAAAAGAAAAGTCTTCCCCATATGTGTGCACACACATACACACACATACACATACACACACACACACACACACACATACACACACATACACATACACACACATACATTTTCTGTTCTTTGCAACTACAGTGTCAGTGTCTTAGCGACTCTGATTGAAATAAGGTTTTTGATTTTTTTTAAGGAATAATCCTATATGAAATATCAATCAGCTCTAACTCTGACATTTTAGTCCTCAGATATGGCATTACTCCCATATCTCTCTAATGAAGATATATAATTAACATTTGCATGTTGAACATTTCTGTATGTCTGTGTGTAGATGGATTGAGATAAATATCTATAATTTTAAATCTCTATATAGATATATATCTGTACAGCATGTCCCCTACTTACAGTGGTTCGACTTAACAATTTTTTGACTTTATGATGGTGTGAAAGTGATAAGCATTCAGTAGAAACCATGTTTCACGTTTTGAATTTTGGTCTGTTCCCAGGCTGGCCATAGGTAGTTCCATACATACTCTCTTGTGATTCTGGGAAGTGGCAGCGAGCCGCAGCCCCCAGTCAGCCATGTGATCACAAAGGTGAACAACCCATACGCTTAAAACTATTCTGTACCCAGACAACCATTCTGTACCCAGAAAACCATTCTGTTTTTCACTTTCAGAACAGTAGTCAATAAATTACATGAGATAGTCAATGTTTTATTATAAAATAGGCTTTGTGTTAGATGATTTTGCCCCACTGTAGGCTAATGTAAGTGTTCTGAGCACATTTTAACCTAGGCTAGGCTAAGCTATGATGTTCAGTAGGGTGGGTATATTAAATGCATTTTCGACTTAAGATATTTTCAATTTATGATGGGTTTGTCAGGATGTAACCCAGCTGTAAGTCGAGGAAGATATGTAATCTAAAATTTATATACATACCTATAGAGTATAATCTATATTTAGAGATATATCTCAAACACATTGACATACTACTGTACATATATACATACATATATATGCACACACACACATATATATACACAAACGTAGGTGATATAATTTAGATTTTTATGTTTTAAGGAATCAGTTTCCCAGATGAGGGTAATTATTAAAAAGCATTATACTTATATAAAATAATGGAATGGAATAAAATACATAATACAATTATAATTGAAATCATTTATTTTTTAAATGTTTTAAACTTCAGTTAAGTTTACTATACATTTTAATTTCTAGTTGTTTATATAATATGCAAAGATTTTAGAAATTAAAAGTAAAAATATCAAAATTGAGATCAACATTTTTTCTATAATATATAGGCATATTGTGGCCTATATTTTTGTGATCTTTTCAGAAAAAATACATTAAGTACCTTCCTATGTGCAAGACATGATTAAATGCTCTGGGAATAAAAAATGAACAAAATGCAGTCTCTTAAGGAGCTCTTAGTTTGGTGAGGGGGACAGACAAGTAATTAGCAGATTTCAAAATAATAAAGCACATGCTACGATAGAGTTATGCCTAGGGAGCTACTCTTTTTAATTCTCACCTTTCCCAGTTATAAACATGATTTTTAAAATTTGAAATGTTATGTTAGGAGATCAAAACTTCAGGCAGACAAAAATGAGTGGTGTAATTTGATCTTTCCATCTTCCTCAAGTTGGAGTCATAGGACTGCAGCAGAGTACAAGCAGACAAGGGAACATCTTAAAATAAATGTCAGTAACAGCTGTGGATTTTCTCCTGGCAATAAGCCAACTAGGTGTGAAAGGAGAACTTGGGAACCTCTAGGTGCATGATCTTTGGAATCGGAAATTGTTAGGCTCAAATAACGGAAACACTACCATTTTGGTAGCATTACTCTGAAAATTTTCAAATTGACAGAATAGTTTCCTCATTAATCTAAGTACATTTTGCTGCCCATCGTTTGCTGCATTCTTGGAATGAAGGCAAAAAGGGAACATGTTAGCTATATTCTCTGATTCTAGTAATAGTCTCTTTGCCTACCCTTCTGATCTCAGAGATAGTCATCATAAAATTGGTACTGAATACTCATATCAGCTTCAGATTTGTTTTCCAAGGAGAAAAGTAAGTAATATTCTCACCTTGTAACTGATTCATCTTTTTTTTTTTTGCGGTACGCGGGCCTCTCACCGCTGTGGCCTCTCCCGTTGAGGAGCACAGGCTCCGGACGCGCAGGCCCAGCGGCCATGGCTCACGGGCCCAGCCGCTCCGCGGCATGTGGGGTCTTCCCGGACCGGGGCACGAACCCGTGTCCCCTGCATCGGCAGGCGGATTCTCAACCACTGCGCCACCAGGGAAGCCCGTATGGATATAATTTTATTCCTTGCCTCAGTGATCATTCTAACAAACAAGATAAGTCTACCAAACGGGTTATCATGTGCTTTAGAATACAGTTTGGAACCGAAATGCAAAAGTTTCTCTTTGGTTTAAAAGCTGCCTAAAGCACACAGATAAATTTTTCCTCAATTAGTTATCTCTTGTCTTGACTTTTTAAACAGACTCAAAATTATATAAACATATTTTAAAATTATTTTTCTATATCCTCTTCTTGCTTATGTAAATTCAATTTCAAATTAGTAATTTAACATTATCCATTCTCTCCGTGTTTTGGAGAAAATAACCCTTTAACTTTTTCCCTTAGAAAACAGAACATTAATTCAAGATCCTCCCTATTAAGTATATTATCATAGTCTTCAATACTTCTTTACGAGTAATATAAATGCAAAACATGATTCTGCCACATCTCATTGATTCTATCTTTCTTATTTCTCCTGACCTCTATGTACTGCAATATGTGCTGCCACAAATCAAAAATTCCTAGAGCAAAACTTTTCTGCAAGAGTAAAATAAAATGAGCCAAAGTAATAGGAGTTTCTGTTTTACCTACAGAGAATACACACACACACACACACACACACACACACACACACACACACAGAGGTATATTTATCTGATTAGCCGTCTGTACTAAATAAGCATTATCAAAAATAGCCCTAAAAATTAGAAATAAATGACTGTAGACAACATTTAAATCTTTTCCTGAATTGGGTGCTAGCCTATCCTGTGGTGATGTGGTCATCTTGCAGGGTCTGGATTGACAGGCTTTGGGGACACTGGAGCTTTCTTCTTAGGACTTGGAGTGAAGATAGAAACTGATTGATGATATTATTTGCCCAGCTGAGATTTGCACCTAAAATATCTTTCAGTTAAAGTAGTCTTTATGATGAAGGTAAATCCTATAATAGACAGTCATTTTAGTGTTTTTTTAAAGACTTTTTCATTAAAATGTCTATACAAATGTCCATGTAATTCATGTTGAAAAACATCGGAAATTAGATTCTAATTTAAAGCAAAATGAAAGTGGGTGTTTATGAGAGGCAAACGGCTCCTTTTCACAGCTATCTCTTAGAATCTATTAATTCATACTCATCAAACATATATAGGACATTTGTTTTGTTTCCTAGTACTATACCCAGGAATTAAAAGATAATAGAACATAGCATTAAGAGGGTGGTAGATATGTAATAATACAATTATAATTAAATTATTAAAAGTAATAATAAAAATATTGAAAAACATTACAAGTGAGGGCAAAAATTATTTACTATTATCTACATTCTATGTACCAAGAACTACACAGATCACTTTGTAATCTGTACATCTTTTATTTAATCAGCAATACAACTCAATACCATTGATATTATTATTTTTATGCTTGAGGACAAGTAATTGAGACTCAGAGAACTTTAAAAATTGAAATATGATTCTTGACTATCAATGGCTGAATCCAAATTGAGTCACTCCAAAGCTCATGTTTTTTTCATTATTCATGAAAGTTAAATAGGCCTGGACTGTTTACAAAAGATTTGTCACAAAAGATGATGTATGAGATCATGTGTGATCCAGGCCTTGAGGATAACTAGGATTTTGCCAGATGGTTAAGATGTTGAAGGACATTCCAGCACATGGGAACAGCTTATGCAAATGAAGTAAGTGATATATTTGTGGATCAGTGAATTCTGTGTAGTTTGAGCTATGGTCTGAAGTGAATTTGTGAAGAGCTCTGTAAGGACTTGGCAGGGCATGCCAGATGTGGTTGAGGTTGTTTTGTTTTGTGATAAGAATGAGAGTGAAAGGAATTTTTTAAAAAACTTCAGAATGAATAAAGACCAAGCTTATGGAAAAACAAGAAGCAATATCATCCATTAAGTAACTCTTAAAATAGACTGGAATTAGGTCAGAAAAGGAAAAGATAGAGTGATATACATTCATTAAAACATGTTTCTTTCACCAAAGGTAGTTTGAGAATTACTTATCTGGAGGATTTAGTTCCTGATTGGATGTGGGCTTTGAAGGAAGAGGTTTCAGATGCTGAGGTTCCTACTCGTGGTGCTGCATGAATGTTATCATTATAAAAATATGAATTTAAGAAGGATGAGAAGGGAAGATAGACTTATTAAATCAGTTTGAGCCATGCTTTGTGACCACCGTGCAGCATGTATAAAGTAAAAAGAGAAGTAGAAAAAGAGTAGACCCTGAAGACCATAAATGTTTAAGCTATGGGCAAAGGAGGAGAAATTATCAAGAGAGACTAAGAAAAGCAGGAAGAAAGAAGGAGAGATTTCCTTAAAGTAAAGGATAGTTTCTCTTCCTTTGCTCACAGCTTAAACCTTTATGTTCTCCAGTGTTTACTCTTCTTCCACTTAATGGGTATAAAGTTTCAGTTATGTTTGATGAATAAGTTCTGTAGCTCTGCTGTACAATATTGTACCTACAATTAACAACATGATATTGTGCACTTCAAGATTGAAGAGGGTAGGTCTTATGTTAAGTATCCTTATAACAGAACAAACAAGCAAAGGAACACAGGAAAGTTGTGAGGTGCTCGATATGTCTATTACCTTGGTTGTGGTGATGGTTTCATGGGTGTTTGCCTATATCCAAACACATTAAACTGGACACGCTAAATATGTGCAGTTCTTTGTATATCAGTTTTTCTTCACTAAAGCTGCTAAAAAATATTTTCCAGTAGAGATGGTCAACAATATCACATACTATAGGCAGTCAAAAGAATGAGAATCAAAAGAGGTCATTGGGTTTAGCAGAATGTGGTAAAGATTTCTATAGGAATACGGAAAAGATAGAAATTTAGTGAACATGTTTAAGAAATGGAGTGAAGGCAGAACCTTTATATTATATGATGAAAGGTGAAACAGGTTTGTGGAAATAAAGACAGATAACTGACTCATATCAAAAGATTTGCATGGTAAAAGCAAAGAGCAAATAGAATAGTAGGTTTAGAGAGAAGGGCAATACATTAGAAAGATTTTTACTATTTGTTTATTTTATTTCATGCTGGGAAAGATTTAAACAAGTTTGACATCTTCAAAGAAGAAACCAAAGGTAAATGGGAAAGAGGGAAAGTGGAGGGGAGGAAGAATTGCGGGAGGGAAAAAAAAAAAGAGAGGGAGGGTTGGAGGTCAATGAAATGTGAGAAAAATTAAGCTAAGAATTAAACTCTCAGCTAAGGCATTGTGGGATGGGAGTCAGAATCAGATGAAAAGATTGTTCAGGTAAAAAGGTAAAGGAAGGAAATTTCTTGCTCTAGGCCCAGAGGGAAGAACATAAATATTGAATTGATTCTGAAGGCAGAGAGAAAAGTGAGTTGAAGGAACTCTGATGATCTATATTTTCCTCAGCTCTTTGAAAGATGGTCATCTGCAAAGCTGGAGATAGAGTAGGAGTTTGAGGAGAATGTAAATGAAACAGTCATGATGAGGAATGAGAGAGGAAGAGGTCCAGGGACAAATATGGTCCAGCCTTATGAACAGTCCAGGTGAAGAGAGACAGTACTAGTTCCTTGGGTGTTCACCCTTAGACACAGGCCAAATAGTTTTCATTTGCTAGCTCAGGAACAGTGATCTTGATCATGAAATACTGAGTTAAACGTTCACCAGAAGAAAAAGGTCACATCTTCCTGTTACTTCTCACTTGATTAATAATCAAAATGAATCCACAAGATACCAGTAGCCCTTCTCCATACGGTTTTCGTTACATCCTTTGATGCACTCATGAAGAATTTAGTATATGCCAATGCCATTTTACATAGAAAATCTCTCTTACTTTTAACTCGTCTTCTACAACTGGTCACCACTTCCTGCAGGCTTCTGCCTCTTTCCCACCTCCTCTGTTTGCACACACCCCTTCCTGATCAACCACATTGGGCTTTTCGGTTTTCCACTTTCATTTCTTATAATCCTGCCTAAAATCCTCTTCACACACTCAGCCACACTGCCTCCTTCTCTTCACCTTTCAGATCTCTGCTCAAATGTCACTTTCACCAAGAGAGCTCTCTGAGCATTCCAGCTGAAATAGCACCATCCTTGAATACACTCACACCTCACCTGTATTACATTCCACCCTCCTATTCCATTTTAGCATCTTTTTATAACACTCTGAAATCACATTATATTAAACCACACTTAGTATTATGTTTTAAATTTTTTTTGCTTAATTTCCTGAAGACAGGGAGTTTGAACATTCTCTTTACTATAATATTAGTGAGTCCCTAGAATAATGCTTCACAAATAATATAGTTCAAAAAAACATCTTTCAATTGCCTGAGAATGTACCTCTGACCTGACTGTGGGGTCAGCTCAATCCCAAAAGTAATAATGAAAGAAGAAAGAGGAAGAGGAAGAAGAGATAGAGGAATAACAATTAGTGACAGACTGCTGTTTCAGGCATGTTTTTTTGTAAGATTTCTACACATATACTGGGAATAATCACCTACAGCACCAATCTCCAAAAGTTTAAGGAAGGAGACAAGCAGGTTAAAAATGGGTATACTTTGTATATTACAGGGAAAATGTTTAATAAAAACAAGTAAGTTATAAAATGTTTAAAGAAAAGCCATCTGCAAATGTGCATTTTGAATTTTTTTATCCTCCAAGGAAGTCAAAACGCATTAATTACACCTGCCATTTAAATTTCACTAAATACCACCATCAACTCTTTGGAGGAAGTGGTAGAGGAGTTCCAAATTATCTTCATCAAATAAAGTGTTATCTATTTATTAGGACACATCATTTCTTAAGTATTAGTAATTTATTACTTTCAAACTAAGCTATTTATGATAAGACTAGACAAAGTTTGACTTAGTAGGGTAAAACAATAAATATCATATGACATCACTCAGATGTGGAATCTAATTTTTTTAAAATGATACAAATGAACTTATTCACAAAACAGAAACAGACTTACAGATATCAAAAACAAACTTATGGTTACCAAAGGGGAAACGTGGGGTGGGGAATAACTTATAAGGGAAAAGAATCTAAAAAAGAATGAATATATGTATATGTATAACTGAATCACTTTGCTGTACACCTGAAACTAACACAACATTGTAAATCAACTATACTCCAATAAAATTTTTAAAAATCTTCCTAATCTGTCATGATAGTAAGATTTAGTGGAATTTAGTTTCTTGTCCCTTTTATTGCCCCCATAAAGCAACTTTGCTACATTAAAAATTAAATGCAACTTTTTTCCTTTAGCAAACTTGAGTCTTCTTGTATGGTAAGGCAGAAGTACAGCATATAAATTCTGATAAGCCCTTGAAATTTGGAAAAAAGTATCCAACTGTGCATTTTGCCTAATGTCATGACTGGAACACTTCAGCCAAACTGAGATCTCCTTGACCTTGGCAGTATTACAGAAGAAAATAGCCTTTGAAAAAAGCCTGCAATGCATTTTCCATAAACAGGTATTTGGTTCAATATCCATTTTGCATATATTACATATTGCATATCATTCTCTGTGAAGAAGAGTAAAATCTATTTTTTCTAATATTTTAAACTCGGTTTAGCTGGGACCTACTGATAACACAATGTGAAATATCCTGTATTTTCTGATATCTTTGTACCTTTCATTTTGTTTTGTTTCAGTTCCTATCAATCTCATTCTTTTTCCTAAAATAAAATGCTTCTTATTATAAATGTCATACAATGAATATATACATGTACAATAAATATAAAACTTAAAATAAGTCATAGTACTAATAGATATTCTTGACCCAGGACAATAGATGCTGCATTTAACCTCCAAGTTTCCTTATCCAAGTCATGGAAACAATCATTGCTATTACCTAGTTGAAATCTTTGAGGAAGGAGGCAGGTAGATTAAACAGATGGGTTCACAATTTAACTAATGGATCAATTTGAATTTTATAAACTTAACATATTTTATACTATAGAAATATGGAGTAAATAGTTCTAAGTAAAAACAATTTTAAAGGTTTAAAAGTAAAACCACAAATAAGCACATATAACAATACAGAAATTTTTAAATTATAAAATGTATATGCATATATTCCCTTCAAAGAAGATATTCTGAACATCACTGATAATGTTGGCATTTGACCTAAAATTGTGGATTCAAAATAATCTCAAAGAGCTCTTAGTGCATTTTCAATATAACCTAAAATGTATATAAAGCTTTACAAAGATTTCTGCATACCTCATTTCATTTGATCCTTGCAAGGACACTGTTAGTTGGGACATATTTTTAGACAGTGTTCTAGAAGTCACTTGTTCAAATAGACAAAGGAGTTAGAATTAGGATCTAAGACAGTTGACTTTCTAATTCATTATTTTATTTGTATGATCATTCATGTATTGGAAAATTACAAATGAATACCTATTATGTACCAGATATATACATTGTGTTGAACATGACATATTCTACATCCAATTCTTGCTCTTACACAAATTAATATACTTCATATTTTAGAATGAACATTATGATGATATGCTATAAAGAAAAAGAGAAAGCTGAATATTTATTGCAAAAAAATCCAGCATAGTCTAGGTCAGCAAAGGCCACCCTGATGAAATAACTGTGTTTATTCTATGCCTGCCTGATATATTGGATTCTAACAGCTTTCCCAATCTCAGTTATTGTATTTTATTGTGTGCCAAGGTTTTCAAGCCATCAGTCTTATTTTGGCTTCAGAAAATGAGGAGGTTCTTGTTACCTTACTGTAAAAACAAATCTCTTTGTAAAAATATCTCAGAACACAACATCTCATTTGTGCATAGGCTCCCCTTTGACTAAATAAATTCCCCTTCCAATAAGAGGACTATTTGAAACATGAAAATTTGAACGTAGGGTTAAATTACAAGTAATCTGCTGAGATTGTAGCGAGATAAACGTATTTCCGGCAGAGGACAGCTCAAGCTGTTTCACTATTACTAAAATTAAGATGTGTATGAGAGTAAAGTAGAAGTTTGGAATGGGACAGTAGGAATGGACCCAAATTGTATGTGTAATATTTAAAAAATAGGTACAAGTTCAAAATGTACTGGAGAGTCGTCTGATTTTCCATATACATTGTTGGGGAGGAAGAAAATTTTCTCTACCCTTCTAGGTTCTTCTGGCTGGCATAAGAATTAAATTGGCATGAGACCTATTAACAGGAGAAAATCAAAAAAGTTTAATTACATGTATACATGGAAGACACCCAAGAGAATTGAGTAACTCATGAAAATGGCCCAAGTCTTTACCTTAAATACCATCTTCAGAGGAAAGCAAAAGAAGATGTTGGGAGTAGGAGTTTGGGACTTCAGAGGAGAGGAAAGCAATTGACATGGAGAAGGAAAAGCGAATATTTGGTAAACAAACGTTTGTTGGGCCATGCAGAGACAATTGGACACAGAGTGAACTCTGATCTCTATGAGTTCCCCACCACCACACAAGCCCATATTCACTGCAGATTTCTCTGGTGATAACTCTATTCCTGTAACAGGCCCTCCATCTAAATTCTTCAAGCAGTTGGTAGGGGTGCGGGGGAGATCAAAGTTTCTTCCAGAGCCTTTTGCGCGATGATTGTTTTCAGCTCAAAATAATCTGGGCGCTAAAGAGACATTTTGGGGTGGCAAGTTTTGCTCCCCTACAATGTGAACTAATCAAGGTACCTCTAATCAGATCAAAATGATACTTGCAGTACTGAAAGGACAAGACATCAAGGTATGGCAAGTTTGGGTTCTAATCCCAGCCCTCCCATTTAATAATTGAGTCATATCACTAAGGCTCAGCTTCCTCATCTATAGAATGGAGATTATAGCTTATAAGGTTAAGAAATTTTCATGGCATAATGTGATTTTTGTGGCACTTTGTATAAAATAATATATGAAGCATTAATAGAAATATTACTGACAACAACAGCTTGGAGATAGGTTATAATAAACTTTTTTTGAAGACTCAAAATTGCAAATAGCAGAGGTTTTAAAATTTTAAATTTCTCCAATGTATATATTTTTTTCGTCTGTGGAACCTTAATAATAGTTTAGTCTTCATTAAATTACAGGAAAAATTTCTATCAACTTGAGTATTGCATCCTAGGAACATCTCATTTAAAGTATTACAAACTGTCATTCATTTTTTTCTAATCTCTCATACGTTGGTTGATGTGGACCATTGCCAAGTCATCTTATATTCCAAAATTCTTAAAATATCTCAATCCCCATGTAATTTCTCAAACTACATTAGTCTGATTATCCTAAAGTGCAACTCTATAAGAATCGGAACTGTGAACTATTCATTATGAGAATCCCGCTTGTGGCAACTATATAAACGCACTTTAAAACTATCAGAATTGCAGACAGGTGCATTGGCAGAGGACAATTTCCCCCTTCCAATGTGGAAGAAAAATTCCCCTAGCAGTCTCTTTTTGCTATTGACGATGACTGATTTTGAAGGAATAGAGTATTACAAAAATCAAATGTTTTAGTGTGACGAGCGTATAACTTCCGAAAATGAAAAAAAGAGGAAAAAATAAAGTATATTGGTCTCTAGTCTATTACATCATATGTCCTATTTCAAAAATCAGGCAAAATATAATAATATGTGCATGTAAAAAGAACACTTCCATATATTTATATTTCATTTGGAGGTGGAAAAATCATATAGAGCGCGTAGACTATCAAATTAAGATGACATAAGAGTTGAAATAGAAAATGGAAACTTTTCTCTTCATATTCTTGCTTATTTCCTCCAAAGTATTCTTCTATGTTTTGTTCAGATTTTAAGTGATTTTAGTAATGCACCTTACTCACTTCCTTTAGGTGATGATTCAGTGGGCCAGTACATTTTACTGTCTGGAAAGTAACATTGGAACTTAATTTGTTCTCTCTGTAATTCGAAGTACTTGTTTATAGTTTATTAGTTCGCCCTATGTGATGCATCTGAGCAAAGACTGTGTCTTATGCCTGGGTTTAGTGAGTATTCAGTAAACTATTATTCGTTATTATTTTTTTAAGTTGAAGGAGGTATATTTGATATCATTTAACGAAATTTTAAAAATCAAAAATAACATGCAAACAGACGAAGAGGCTTCTGTGGATTCCAACAGCAACTACTCTTGCAGGATCTGTTGCTGTAGCCTTTCCAATTATACAAAAAACACCCTGTCTCCATTCTCTATCAGATTCTGGAGTCTGCTCTAGGAATTTTCAGGCATTATAAAACTCTGCTGAATCACTTAACATTCTGCTTCAGTTTCTCCTTAAAGCACTTATTTTGTTTACTTTGCAGTCTTTGGATGCTTCAGCAGCTTTGATGCCCTTATGTCACTATCCATCTCCAAGCTAGGCCCTGCCCAAGGCAGAGCCATTGCAGTAAGTATCATTTCTATGCAGATGAAATAGTTGCTTTCCAGGCTCTTTTGTTCACAACTCAACTCGCTTTGTCAGTGAGTGTTGAATATTGCTTCTAGGAACGGATGATGAACTGTTTAAGAAACCTGATTGAATATCTACCTTGAATATCTATTTTGAGACTATGTTTTATAACCATACGATTTATTGCATGCTAACATTCCTCCAAAAAACATGAATTGGATTCTGTACCTGATTGGGAACACAATTATGAGATCAAACGTCTACATAATTGAATCTTAAAATAAATGTGAAATTTCTACTTCACTTCCACAATCCTGACTAAGCTCCTTACATTTTTGGATATAATGAAATTCTAGACCTTTTTTTTTTTTTTTCCAGAGAACTGAGATCTGAGAAGTTCATATTCTATTTCTTAGAAATAAAATGGTGGTCTTATGTTTTCTTTTCTTGTGTAAAGGCAATGTTGATGGTAACTAAGCTTAGAACTGGGTCTAGGATGTGTTGTGCTGTCTGAGGTATGTGGTTCTGAATAAAAAAAAGATGATGGACAGTCCAGTCTAGTTTGTGATCATCCAGATGTCTATTTGTGAGTTGGTCCCAACCAGGAAGGATCCCAGCTATCTGTGCTGAAATTGTCCAGTTTACTAAACTAATTGGGCTCCCTAGGACCGTGGTGGTGCAATTAATAAGCCATTCCCCTGACAGAATAAGGACTGGCACTTAATACAAAGCAGGGTTGTAAAATTACCTCTTTCCAGATAAAGTACACCTATTTCCTTTATTCAACCTCTCAGAAAACCAGATCTTAGAAAGCCTTAGTCATGGCTAGCTTCCAAATATTGACCACTTTTTATAGACCCTTTCCCTTCCTAAATGTTTCTCTTTTTTTCATCTATTTTGGAATGCATGAACACTTCATTAAAACAATTTTTTTTTGCTTTTTGAGTGTATTTGGAGGTAGAATCTTTTAATTCTTTTGTCAGTATTATCTTTGAATCTTTTCATGATTATACTATGTGTAAATCATAGTTATCCTAGATGCTTTATTACTCTGCACAAACTATTTTGTATCTACTTAGGAATATGTGACAAATTCAAATCTCTTTCTACTGGCTTGAGAGTTATAGAGTTCCTTTCTTTTCCAATCTATTTCTTAATGATCTCTTCTTTATATGTATAAGTCTTCCCTATTTCTGTAAAGTTCTCCCACATTCAGTATTTATATTTACCACCAGCTCCTTAATAATTAGTAATCTAATGATTTTCTATACCATAGGACTTTCTAAAGTCATAACATAACATGTTACAAATATGGTACGTATTTTGAAACATCTCTCTTTCTGTTACTCTTCAATATATCAGTTTGGTAATTGCCATAGATTCCACTACCACATAATTTTTTTTCAGTCATTGCATCAAATATATCAGAAAGTCAAGTGTTTTCTCTCAAGACTTGTGTTTGTTAGTTTTGCAATAAAAATGAAAGATTATTTGTGAAAAACGATTTTCCAAAATGTATCAGTAGTTGGAAACATACCGTTATTTTCAACAAGTATATTTCAGTTACTTTAGTTTCCTAAGCAAATAATGAGAAATACAGTTAAATATGTATCCACAATGAAGCAGGGTTAGAAAGAGCCTGAATTCTCAGTAACAGTCATGTGTAATTATACTATGAATCCATAAGATAGGGTATTATGTAACTGATAAAAATACTTTCAAATAATGTTATTTTAAAAGGATCAGAATTGTAAATACAGTGTATCTCAACTACAAAAATGTATCAGAAACCTTCAGAAAGAAGAGTACTGGAATGTTAACAATGAGTAGATCTAAGTGGTAAGATCGTGGAGGTTTCTAATATCATTTTTATCTGTTTATATGTTTCCAAACTTTCTACAGGAATATATTATGCTAATAAGTACAGAACAAATCTATCTCTAGAGACAGAAAAAACTCGACCTGTTTCGTAAAGAATAAAAATCTATCAGTCAGGTCTTCTCAATATCTGTTCTCGTGTGAGAGATAGTATCTTTTAAAATACACCTATTTGCACAAGTAACTATACTAGAGGCATTAACTCTAGTATTCCCTATTCCAAAGTCACTCCCTGGGGATGAATTAAACAGTAAGAAAGACTCCTGAACTGTTACAAAGTGTCAGGTGCCATTTAGTGCACCATCACCAAAACACTGAATGAATCCCAGAGGCCCTAGATCAAGGCAGCACATAAGCCATCAACTCCACAGGCATCTACTAAAAAGCATCCCCGTACACACTTAAACATGCTCAGGAAACTTCTCTGACAGCAACTGATTAGGCTACATATGTGACCGAGGAGCAATTCTCCTAACCAATAGCAAAAATAAAGGAGGGACAAAAGAAGTTACTTCCCCTTTGTACTCAGTTGGTAAAACAAACCTCAAAGAATATAGTCTGGACCACTTTACCCCTAACATATTGCCTCAGTGTAAGCTTCATTTTTTTTTTCACATATTGATTCTAACATTATAAAATCTCAGATTTTCACAAGATTTTACAGTTAGACATCTGGGTCTCACATATTAAGTCCATAAGAACCACATGGAGATATCGTTAAAGTGAAATTTCTTGACTCCACTCTGAGAAACTTTGATTTGATGGTAGGAATTTATATTGTAAATAACTGGTGTAAGCTGTAAATACCAGGTGTAACCATATTGTAAACCCCAGGTAAAACTGAGATTCAAGTGGTCCATGAAGCATATTTTGTGGGCTTGAAAAATGATTCTCATACCTGTAACATCCTTTGACAATACGGTTAACAAATATAAGTTGCAAGGAAGGCAGAAAAGAATAATCATTGCCAAGTTTAAGTGTACATATACATCTTTATACCTATTTTGTAACTCCGGGTGACTTCCACACTCTATTTCTTGTCCACGTCCGTCCACTTGGAGAAAATAAAATTAAAACACAAACAGCAAACAAAAAACAGAATCACCATGGTAGATCAGGCAAATGCAGCCAACATTAACAGCTTCAGTAGACCTCACAACTTTAACATCAGAAGTATTAAATGACTTTGAAGAGGGAGGAAGAAGCTGAATTGGTTTCTAACATGTTCTAAAGCAGAGGAAATTGACCCATTAGGCACAGTGCTGAGGGCCCACACTAATTTTAACAGCCCACAAGCTGTTTTCATTTACTTTGAACTCAGAAGAAAACTTAAACTTTTAAGTAGAAGAAACTGTTTTAAT
This sequence comes from Physeter macrocephalus, assembly GCF_002837175.3. NCBI lineage: Eukaryota > Metazoa > Chordata > Mammalia > Artiodactyla > Physeteridae > Physeter > Physeter macrocephalus. The sequence goes on from NC_041226.1 coordinate 57,512,472, forward strand.
ATATATAATGAAATATCTGTCTTTATACCAATGCAACATAACATATACTTTTTAAATATTTTTTAATGGAGAAGGGGGACTGCAAAGGCAAAAGTGCTGAGGGCCCACGAAAGTCATAAAGCAGCTCTGGTCCAAAGTTGTCTGTTATAATTGTCCTGATTTTTAAACTAATATATGTTCACCATCGATCATTTCTTCTCTCCTTTCTCTACCTATACAGTGGAAAATGAGTGTGAAGCTAGTTATGACTTTGCATTTCACACTAAAGTATCTGTCAAATTTATCAGGAGAAAATATATGGGTTTCTAGCAAAGCATCACATCCCAAAGATGTCTTCAGGAAATACTTACTGACTGACTGACATCAATAAAACCTGCTCAAGAATTCACAGCGTTATGGATTCTGCTTGGGAAGCATGCTTAGCTTGTGACATGCAAGTAAGGAAGTTTGGATTTATCCCCTGTGTTTGGTGAGCTGTTTATGTTCTTAATGTTTTTAGATCTTTCTTAGTATTGGCTCTGCTTGATGAATTCCATTAAAGGCAAATCTGAATAAAATACCAACATTTTCTGAATATCCATTTTGTTTGTTCAACTTCTTTGTCCAGAAAATGAAAGAGGCATTTGAGAAAAGCTTACTTGTTTTTCTCCCAAGAGTCCTGAACTCAGGTCTGTCTCATGCTGAACCAGTCATTATCATTTGAAAATTTTAAATACTTCTGGCCAATGAATTCTACTTCTTAGAATCTAGGTCAAAATACTCATTGAAAACAACTAAAACTGAATTACAAGAAGATATCCACAAATAGTCATAAGCAACCAGAAATGCAATGAAAACAATATTCCTATATTAATAGTGATGGCAGTAATCACATAAATCATGCATTTGCATGTTCATATTTTTTCCACTCCACATATTTGCAATGTTGCCTGGAAGGAATTTGGGATGATGACAGGATAGAAGTTTGTTATCCTGGGATTCTAAGTAAATTGGCTGGGGTCTGAAGCAACTGGAGTAGTCTGCTGCTAAGCTATCTCTCCTGGTGACATTTCAACTTCTATAAGAATTAAGACAGTCCCAAAGTTAACAATGAAAGTGAAAAAAGAAGTCAACATATTCACTAGATTGTTTATTATGTAATAATAATAAATTGCAATTTTGAAAATTGCATAATTATAAAAAATATATAAGCTGAAAATGGGCAAATAAAAATATATTTAGTCTTCTATATGTAGCATGATTACAAATAGATTTTTAAAATGCAAATTAGCTATTCAAAGATTTTTGGAAAATATAGAAAGTACCCTTAGGTAAATATTTAGGAATTTTTTATTCCTTTTTATTTTCATGTTTTCCAAGTGTATATATAATGGAATTTTAATGTAGGAAATAGAACCAAGATCAAAATAAATAATGGTGTGAGCATTAATTGAGAAAGGTAAATATAAATGTACAATAAAATAGAAGATTCTAATATTAATGAGGAATAAAGAAAAATGTAAACTATTTTAGTTGCCTTAAAATTTGTCAATGGGCTATCTAAAAGCCATGGTTAATTAAGAATTAATGTATGATGAATTAAAATTGGTCATTTCCAATGGTACAACACTGCCTCTATACTTATTTTAAATTCTCTATCTTTTGTTTTATGCAAACTTTTACACTTCCGTGTTGTTTGTTGAGAAGCCATCATTTGAATTATCTATCTACCCTCAAGTAACTCTCAATCATTCATAAGAATTATTAATGATACCAGTTCCCCTTGCTTCCCTTTAAATTAAAAGGGTAACTGCCTTCCTCTGAGGAGAAGTGCTTGCCATTACAGAAGTCTGGGAAGTAAATAGAATAGACAATTCCATGGCCACTTGTATGTTGAGGAAAAGTTGTGATTTCAGTACATTGAACGATGGTCTCTTTTAGTCCTCAGGTTCTTCTCCACTGCTTCAGATACCTAGGCTTTCTCTTCCTCAATAAGACATTTCAACTTCTATAAGAATTAAGACAGTCCCAAAGTTAACAATGAAAGTGAAAAAAGAAGTCAACATATTCACTAGATTGTTTATTATGTAATAATAATAAATTGCAATTTTGAAAATTGCATAATTATAAAAAATATATAAGCTGAAAATGGGCAAATAAAAATATATTTAGTCTTCTATATGTAGCATGATTACAAATAGATTTTTAAAATGCAAATTAGCTATTCAAAGATTTTTGGAAAATATAGAAAGTACCCTTAGGTAAATATTTAGGAATTTTTTATTCCTTTTTATTTTCATGTTTTCCAAGTGTATATATAATGGAATTTTAATGTAGGAAATAGAACCAAGATCAAAATAAATAATGGTGTGAGCATTAATTGAGAAAGGTAAATATAAATGTACAATAAAATAGAAGATTCTAATATTAATGAGGAATAAAGAAAAATGTAAACTATTTTAGTTGCCTTAAAATTTGTCAATGGGCTATCTAAAAGCCATGGTTAATTAAGAATTAATGTATGATGAATTAAAATTGGTCATTTCCAATGGTACAACACTGCCTCTATACTTATTTTAAATTCTCTATCTTTTGTTTTATGCAAACTTTTACACTTCCGTGTTGTTTGTTGAGAAGCCATCATTTGAATTATCTATCTACCCTCAAGTAACTCTCAATCATTCATAAGAATTATTAATGATACCAGTTCCCCTTGCTTCCCTTTAAATTAAAAGGGTAACTGCCTTCCTCTGAGGAGAAGTGCTTGCCATTACAGAAGTCTGGGAAGTAAATAGAATAGACAATTCCATGGCCACTTGTATGTTGAGGAAAAGTTGTGATTTCAGTACATTGAACGATGGTCTCTTTTAGTCCTCAGGTTCTTCTCCACTGCTTCAGATACCTAGGCTTTCTCTTCCTCAATAACCTCACTACCCTGACTGACATTTAATTCACTCCTTGCCAATTCTCTGTTCCCAAAAGCCTACGAACCAAACATCTTTGTTTGTGCTTCCAAACAGTCAAGCTCAGCTGACTGACACCGCTATACATGTGTGTTAAATAACTTATTTGGGGTTTCAAAGGCCCTGTCCCCAACTCTTAATACCTTTGTCAATCACTCCTCTAGTAGTAATCCGTAATCTTACCCACTTTTTCAAGCTCCCAATCTTTCCCTGCCCCCTATTCCCTTAAGACAATTTTCCATCATCAAGGTAGTCAAAGATTCCAAGATTTTTCCCTTTTTATCTGGGTCCTTTCTTATGCGTAGTATTTATAGCTTTACCTTTACTTTTCCTTCCTAGCTTCCTTCCTTAATTCCTTCATACCTCTGAAAAAAATCCTGTTTGGAAAAATCTCTTGATTTTTAATTTTTTTTCCTGCTGAATTACTAACTACCCCTGTTGTCCTCTGCCTATATCCTTGATAAGTCTATAAATATGTTTATCCTTGGCAATTCTTACTCATTATTTTAATTCTTTCCCTTTTTATCTTCCAGTGCACCTCCAAAGACCTATGTGTGGCCTCTAACTTTCTCTCCCTGCATGAAAGAACAGTCTACTGTGTATGTCAAATTAATTATATCTACAATTATATTCAAATTATATTCACCCTGTCACTTCACCATTTACCCCAATGCCTGCTAGTATTTTTAATCTTGTCTTTGTTGATGTCTCTGCTCAAGATAAAGACCCCCAGGGTCATTTATGAGTTTTTCTTCTACCCCATTAACATACCTAATAGTTTTCTAAGTCCAGTAGATTCTGTACACCCAATATCTTTTCAATACGTTCATGGGCTTTTTTGTTTATTTGTTTTAACCTCTTAAAATCCGTATTAATATTCTTGTAGAGTATTAGCATAACCTAACGGATATCCCTTCTTTCCTCATTTCTGATCTGTTATATAGACTATTAGAAAGAAATGTAATTTTAATTAATTAAAAAGATGTCAATAACTCTCATTACCTATCAGATTTTAGCTTAATTATAATATTACCTCAACTTTGAACTTTCATACTTACATGTAACTATTATTTTATCATTTGATACCTGAATGCCGGGAAGTTACGTACACCATCACAAGGTAGTACCTAATAAAGCAGAGGGAATAGATTAATTTTAAGTGTATGTCTACCTTATGCCAATTTTGAGTGTATGTCTACCTTATGCCAAACCAGAGCTAGCCGATCCATATTCATTTCCAGACTTGTTCCCCACACAACAGCACATGAAAGTTTTATCCATATTTTATAGAGGAGGACCTAGGATAGAGAGATATTTAGGAACTTACATAAGTACACAGACATTTCATGTCCATTCCTACTTTCATGCCATCTTAGTCATGGCTTTTCCCTGCTTTACAACTGCATTACAGTGACCTTGATGGTTTATTACTATGATCGAATCCCAGTCAGAAGGGAGCTCTTAAAGCAAGGATCCTGCGTTTTATTTTCTTTACCCAACATGCTTGACAAAAGGCTTGGCACATAAAGGTATGTAAAAAATATGTACTTTTTAAATGAACTGGTTATATGAAGATTTTTTAAACTGACAACTTAAATCTTAAAGACAATCTTAAATCTTTTAAGAGTTAGTGAAATTATAAAGAAATAAAAAATAAATACATTCAATAATTATTTAAGTGCCTACTGCCCGCTTAGCACTAGTGGAGATACACTAACAAAGGAGAAGAAAATCCTTCATAAAACTTAGGTTATAACTGGGAGAAATACAAAAATAAGAAGAAAATACAAAGAAAATGTGATTATTTACATTAATTATTCAGCCATAAAAAAGGAAGGAAATCCTGCCATTTGTGACAACATGGATGGAACTTAAGGGCATTATGTTATGTGAAATAAGTCAAACAGAGAAAGATAAATACTGCATAATATTGCCTATAAGTGGAATCTTAAAACAAATTAAAAAAACAAAAAAACCCAAATTCATAGATACAAAGAACAGATTGGAATTTGCCAGAGGCAGAGAGTGGGGAGGGTGAGCAAAGTAAGTGAAGGTGATCTAAAGGTACAAACTTTCATTTATAAGATGAATAAGTCCTGGGGAAGTAATGTATGGCACGATGACCAAATATACTAATATTGCATAGTATATTTGAAAGTTGCAAAGGGAGTAGATCTTAAAGTTTTCATTGCAAGAAAAAAATATTAACTGTGTGTGGTGATGGATGTTAAATTAACTAAACTTACTGTGGTAACTATTTCTCAAAATATACATGTATTAAATCATGTTGTACACCTAAAACTAACAAAATACAATGTTACATGTCAATTATGACTCAATTCAAAAGAAAACTTTAAAATGCAATATATATATAAAGTATTAATATGCTGATAAGTGCTATGACAAAGTTAATTAGAAAAGGGGAAAACGATAGGGTATGTGGCCTACCTATTTTTAAGTAGAGCCAACAAAATTTGTTAACATGGGCTTCCCTGGTGTCGCAGTGGTTGAGAGTCCGCCTGCCGATGCAGAAGACACGGGTTCGTGCCAAAAAAATTTGCTAACATACTGGAACTGGGATGTGTGAGAAAGAAAGGAATTAGGAATTATATCAAAGTCTTTTGCCTGAGTAACTTGAGTTGTCCATTTCTATGATGCGGAAGGCTGTAATAAAACTGAGTTTGAGAAGTACCATGAGGTCAGTTGTGTACATGGTACCGTGGTCTGCCTACTAAACATCCAAATGGAAATGCAACTCTGCAGATAAATGTATGAGCCTGGTGTTCAGGGAAGAGGTCCAGGCTGGAGATATAAATTTAGCAGTCATCACTGCACAGATGGCGTTTAATTTTACAAGACCAGATGAGAATACCAAAGCAGTGAGGAAAGAGAAGGGCAGAAAAGAGAAGGGGAAGAAGTAAGCCCTGGGGATGCTCAAAGGTGAAGAGGTTGGACAGATGAGGAAAAATGAACAAAGGGACTGAGAGAAAGTAGTCAGTGAGGGAGGAAGTAAACTAGAAGAGAGTGGAATTTTGGAAGATAAGGGAAAAAAAGCGTTTGAAGAAGAGAAGAAATGATGATCTGCTTCAAATGCTATTGATAATTCAAGTAATAAGGGACTGAAAAATGGCAACTGAAATTTATAATGTAATGGTGATCAGTAACCTTGGAGAGAGCAATTTCAGAAAGTGGTAAAGACAAAAGCCTGAAGGAGGGGTTTAAAGAGAAAATGAAGGAAGAGAAATTGAAGATAGCAAATAGTAAAACCCACAAGATGCTCTGTTTCCAAGGGGAACAGAGAAATGAAGTAGTATAATAGAAGAGATGTAGGTCAAGAGAGAAAGAGGAGTTGTACTATTTTTAAAAGGATATGGGGAAATTACAAAACCAGTTATCTCCTCATTCTCAGATATTCCATACATGTTACATTTAAGTTCTTAAATAGCAATAACCAGGTTAACATATACATTAAAAAATAACAGAGAATTATTCTGAGTAATGATAATTTTCTCTGGAGCAAACAAAGTGCCATATTAAAAATGGAGAGAACTAGTAGGACTATTGTGTGTTTAACTTTGGTTTTTCAAAAAAAAATATGACCAAAAAACATCCATTGATCAAAAAACAAATCATAGTTTAGATATCTATGTGGTCAAAAAATATACAATAAAAAATATTTAAGAATATGTGGTGATAATTCAAAATTAAGTAACCAGGATGTAGGAATGTGTTATAGTAACATACAGCTCAAGTGTTACTGTCTCTCATATTGTGATAAATTAATAATTGGGTTATAAAGAGAAGCAGTGAAAAACCATAGATAATATTTTCTAATCTGATGACAATTTTCAGTATTTTGGTATCTGATCAATTAAAATCACAATAATATATGGCACATTTAAAAGAAGTAATAAATCTTCAAAATAAAACTTTAGTGGAGAAAACAAAACATAGAGCTTTGTCCTGTTACTCCTAATATCCAGTTATCATTCCAGTAGTGGAAGTGAGATTTGGGGGGAGATATTTATTTTTCTAAACACTCGTTTCCAGAATACTACATTGGGGGACTTTAAGAGATAGTAAACCTCATTCCATATATTTAACTTAATAGTATCCAGTTACTCTGTCACTGGTGAAAATTAACCAGCGTAGGAAAACAAATATCTTTATTTCATATCTACAAATTGATGTACGTCAAACACTTAAAGATGACTAAATAAAAATGAAATCTTACAAACAATTTGGTATGACTGCCTTCAACCTCTGTGCTCCATCCTTCCCTTAGTGTGGGCAGAAGTGCTATCATGAAGACATTTGAAAAGGGACTAATATTTTCTCAGATGATCTCTTCAAGTGGGGCCCCAAGGAAAGATCCAAGCTAAAATACTCCATTAGATACTTCCTTGGAGAATAATATGGTTATTCTTGAAATGCTGCAAAGGAAATAACTATAGTAAATCTGATTTAAAGAGGACAATTAAGTTAGAATTATTCAGTTCCAAGAAGTGGCTAAGGAAATGTAGTCTATAAATGTAAAAGCTTGTTACTAACAAATCACTCCTTTATATCACAAGTGTATGACCTAGAAAGATATAGCTTCAGTAAATTCATGAACTAGTGTATTTATTGCTATTTCTTACTTAACCCTGTGACTGAGATTTAGTAAAAAAAAAAAAAAAAAAATCTGTCTGTAAAAGGATGCATGTCAAATTAGTATATAGATTAGTCAATTTATGGGAAGCATGGGATAAGGATGATGCAATTCTATTGACAATGAATATAGGAAACTCAGGAAATATTTTAAGTAATTTTGTCACATCATATTTACTCTGGGTGTTAGAAGAAATATGCATTGAACATTTACTGGCCTAAAAGTATTGCATGCAGTAAAACAGCATACTGCATATATTCTTTTTTTTTTTTTTGCGGTATGCGGGCCTCTCACTGTTGTGGCCTCTCGCGTTGCGGAGCACAGGCTCCGGATGCGCAGGCTCAGCGGCCATGGCTCACGGGCCCAGCCGCTCCGCGGCATGTGGGATCTTCCTGGACCGGGGCACGAACCCGTGTCCCCTGCATCGGCAGGCGGACTCTCAACCACTGCGCCACCAGGGAAGCCCTGCATATATTCTTTATGAAATCAACTCATTCTACTTGAATTTCTGTTTGATAACTTCAAATCTTACTTAAAGTTGCAGTTTTTTTAGTTGCACAGCCATATATCCAGATTTATTTGGGACATTTCTGATGTCAGCTATTACGCGAAACTGTACTAATTAGAGTTAAACCATGTGTTTTGGTTTTGGAAAACATGGCCACCATATTACTAGATCCCTTTAGAACAGAGATGGGAATTAAAGTGGTTATTTTAGGATGAAGGTTCTTAACCTAAGAGAGAGAGAAAGGGGGTGGGGGTGGGTATTCAGATGGGTAGACGGGTCTGGGTAGAGAGGTCACCTCAAAGATTGAAGAAAAAAAGCATCCATTAACATTTTGGTAAATTAAACAAAAAGATAGTATACTTCTTGAATATTTGTATTCTCTACAATGTCAAGCAAATGTAGAGAAAACATTCACCTTCCAAAGTCAATTCTAGTATCAGTGGTCTTTAAAGCATGTGTACGTGCTTTGGAGAGAAATTCATTCGTCTGTCCCACATCCCTGGAAATTCCTCAGTCCAGGGAAAACTGGGAATTTGGCATGTGTTGCTGATCTCAAAAGAAAACTTCATTTAATTAATTAGTGATTCTAAAATAGAGTACATAGTAAATTGAGAATCACTTGGTTGAAACACTAAAAAAAGGTGTACCTTGGCTATTGATATGATAAATAGATAGTCCAAAACATATACTGAACCACAATGGTAAAATACAGAAATGCCACTTTTAGGGAGGTCTATGAATTTAATATTCTTACCTGGACATATTCATATTTTACTATATTCCAGTAGAACTAGAGTTGAAAGCTAAGTCAGTTTTAACTTAAACCTCTTTAACAGCATCCTTACTTTCTTCCTCTTCTCCATTTATTTCATCAGTTAAGAACAAATTTTGATTTCATCATGCACTCTACTTATAAAAACAATAGAGTGATCATATCTTAAAACCCAGTCAAGGCGTATGATGCCTTTTAATACTTTACTTCCTTTTGTCTGTCTTGCTTTAACTCCAGGTATATGCAAAAAGCATTGTGACAAGGGATACCTTCTACTGCCAGGGAGACCTACCTCCTGACCCCCCACTTACTCTTTATTTCCTTCCACTATTACTCTAGTAATTATATTTCTATGGTCTGCAATCAGTACCTTCCCTAAATGGTATTATCTGCCTCAAAACAGTCTTTAAAGATCAACTCTTGTGGGGGAAGGATAAATTGGGAGATTGGGATTGACATATACACACTACTATATATAAAATAGATAACTAATGAGGACCTACTGTATAGCACAGTGAACTCTACTCAATACTCTGTAATGACCTATATGGGAAAAGAATCTAAAAAAGAGTGGATATATGTATATGTATAATTCGCTTTGCTCTACAGCAGGAATTAACACAACATTGTAAATCAACTCTACCCCAATAAAAATTTTTTTAAAGAGTAAAGATCAACTCTTATATTAGGAACACCTAGACCAACTATAACCAATCCTCCAATAAATGCCACTCCATTCTTTATTCATCATGGACAGATAACAAACTGTTTTCTAAGGAAAAGTTTTTTTTTTTTAATTTCTGAAACTTTGTGATAATTTGGAAGGAGTATGTAAGGAATAAAACAGTGATAGTTAAGTAAAAATAATGGGAAAATTTAAGTCAATAAGAAGGTAGGATTTAGGGGTAACCTGACAATGATCTTAAGACTCTCCAAGATGGAGTTCTTTCTGATGTATATTCAAGATATGATTTACCTAATTGCATACTCATTTGAATATCTATGTTAGTCCATAATAAATTACAAAGACCCTGAATTCTATACAATTGCATTTTTAGTGTACATTTTATTTTACCTGATATATGTGTATTTTCCTCCTTAGCAATGGTACTGAAACAAATGTTAATACCTCACTGAAACATAAAAATTCATTCCTTATTTTTCCTTTGATTTGAAACATGTATAAATATCTTTATTTATCTACATTTGTTTTATTTTTAATGTAAGGTAATTAAAATTAAATACTTAGAGCTACAATATTATAAAGTGCTAATCAGTTCACAAAATCATAAAATCTAAATTCACTTTATATAGGGTTCTTTTTCAAAATCACGCAAAATATAAATTCACTTTATATAGGGTTCTTTTTCAAAATCACACAAAACAAATTCAATCTCATCCAAGCTAAACTTAAAAAAATATCTAAATATATTCTCACAAATACCAATACACAGTAATAAAAATAATGTCTGCTCTCTTTCAAAACATTTTGGTAACGAGGCCACAGGAAAAAGTGCTTAAATATTTTTAAAAATTAAAATAAATACATAGAAAAATGTAGCAGTCAATACCCAACGAAAAGATCAATTATCTATAACAGTAAGATTTCTGGAATATATATATATATATTTTTTTATTATTTCTTAAAAATCAAGTAAAATCTACAAGAAATGCTTTAAAATAACATTGACAGTATTCTACATATAATACCTTATGTTGAAAAATGTATTATCGTTACAGAAATCTATATGTCTAAAGCTTATATTTTTTAAATTGGCTTCACTTGCCATCATAGTTGTCATTATAAGAGGTTGCTGGATACAGTATGTTTTTTCTAGTTGGGTGCAGCAAACGACGTTTAGGCTATGACAATTGGAAGATGCCTGTGAGAACAGAACCACCTATAATGATATATGTGCACATGTTTGTGATAGTATATTATAAGGCATATTGATATTTAAAATAACCATTTTGGTTTCAAGTTTTTCTTTAGCAATCTCGTATTTCCCTTTGGCATACAATCATTTGGAGAGTTCACATGTTAATCTATTTAGAAAATGATTAACATTGTATTTGGCATTTACAACATTTGTTTCTGTGTGTCTGAGATAAGGGGGCAAAATTTCATAAAATACAGAATCAGGAATGTATTTTTTTCCCAGACAGGGCCAAGTCTAATGTTTTCTAACACTAGTGGTAAATTCTCTGGATGGCAGAATGCTTCTGTCTCTTGTCTACCTAACATATTCTAAGAAAAGAGAAAGTAGGTCAGGTTATTTTGCAAAATATGAACCCTGTTATATCTTCTCTGCGGTAACCTTACCTAGGCATTCAGTCTTTGTGACTATGACAAACTCTTACTACATATGTCATTTTAGTTTTAAATCTGAATTTATGATTAGTTGACTCCTATGAAAACATGTGCTAATTTAACCTTATTAGCAAATAAATTAAAATGAAGTGTCTGAATTTTCTGCTTGACAGATTTAGGGAAAATAGAAATGTGTATTGTAAAAGTAAAAATAAGTTGTATTATATTGACATTTACTAGCCAAAACATTTTGTCATTACATGATATATGTCATTGGGAAGTGTCAAAAATGTCATTATCCTTAAAATCAGTCATAACACCACTGAAAATTCATTCGATTCTATTTTGTTACCGTAGGAGCAATAATAAATTTAATGAGATAACTTGCAAAGGACAAATACAAATTAATCCTGGAACACTGGAAAATAACCTGGAATGCTATGATGAAAAACACCACGGGTAAAGCTAATCACTGTTGATTGTGTGAAGCAATTAGATTGTTGCATGAAAGAACATGGAGAAACAGGAAGAGACAAACATTGGTGTTTAAAGAAGGAAACCTTGTTAACATTCACTCAAGAAGAACGCCCTTAAGGAATAGAGCTGTACCTTCCCACCAGCAACATAAATTGCTAACTTGGAACAAATATTTAACTTTGGGCTCATTTTATTTGGGAAAACATATAAAGAAAGCTATCTATCTGACTGCCTTCAGAGTAAAATTTGGAGTCAAACATTATCTCAAGATAGTCACACATCTGCCATTTTTTGCAAATAATATAATTATCCCTGAAAAATATAAATATTTGCATTATTTTAAAAGGTATATTTCCTGGGAAACATCAAGAGAGCTTGAAATGTGCTACTTTCCATCAAATAGAGGAAAATGTAGCATGTCGGACCCAGAGTAATTCTTGAAGACAACTGGAAACAACTGACTGCTGCTTATCTGTGTTTCCCCAGGTATGGAATGACTATTGGAGCCTCCTCTTACCTACTGTCAAACACACCATTCATCTTTTCCCATTCTGTTAGCTTTGAATCAGAAACTACGCGATCCTCCCAGACCGGGCCGCGAACCCGGTTCCCCTGCATCGGCAGGCGGACGCGCAACCGCTGCGCCACCAGGGAAGCCCCAGAGTAATTCTTGAAGACAACTGGAAACAACTGACTGCTGCTTATCTGGGTTTCCCCAGGTATGGAATGACTATTGGAGCCTCCTCTTACCTACTGTCAAACACACCATTCATCTTTTCCCATTCTGTTAGCTTTGAATCAGAAACTACGCTGATGATTTTATATTTCCAAGGAGATAATTCCATTTACAATGCACTCGCAAACATGTTCCATACTAGTCACATCTTAGACTTTCAGTAATATTTGATGAATGAATGAAACTCCAAAAACATTCCAATTAATATCACCATAAACAAAAGTCACAATACCACCATCCCCACGTTCTCCAATAAGAAGAAAACCTCACCCATTACAGATAAGAAAATTAATAGACTGACACTAGAAAAATACATTTATAAATTATACAATTATATATATAATTTTTGTTGCAGGACTCAATCTACAAAGTTTACTTTATGATATAAATTATATGTTATAACTAATAGAGAAAATAAGAACAATTTTATTTTCTGGTCCATAAGGTCCTTTAACATAGGACTATGGTATAATATTATCTCTAGTTCCCAAAACAGTTTCTGTTAAATAAATGAGTGAATAAAACCCCATCACTTGCATATGAACACTGTTTCAAGAAACAATTTGTAAATTCATACTGTTTAGTGCACAGGGTATATTTTTGCAAAGAATCAATAAAGTTTAAAAATGGTAATGGTGATTCCCTGGTGGCGCAGTGGTTGAGAATCTGCCTGCCAATGCGGGGGACAGGGGTTCGAGCCCTGGTCTGGGAAGATCCCACATGCCGTGGAGCAACTAGGCCCGTGAGCCACAACTACTGAGCCTGCGCGTCTGGAGCCTATGCTCCGCAACAAGAGAGGCCGCGATAGTGAGAGGCCCGTGCACCGCCATGAAGAGTGGCCCCTGCTTGCCGCAACTAGAGAAAGCCCTCGCACAGAAACGAGGACCCAACACAGCCAAAAATAAATATAAATAAATAAATTTTTTAAAAAAAGATTAAAAAAAATAAAAATAAAATAAAAATGGTAAGAATTTAGGTCCAACTCACAAAACTCCACAAAAGATCTTATAGTAACTTATGTCCAAGTCTGTAATAGTAATTCTACAGTCACTGATCAATATTTAGAATTCTATGTATGTTTGTATCTTATTATTATTACATCTTGCCTGCTGCCAAAAAAATAATATCTTAAGGTAGTTGACCCACTTGAAATATGTCAGTTAAGCAATCATTACTAAGGAGAAATTAAATCAGAATTGTAATATTTCAGAAGCACATTTCTGTCACTTCAGTAAGACTGGGGTTTTCTCTACCCCGACCTTTTCACCTGCCACATAATGAGAACACATTTTCTCCAGTTATAACCCAGCAATATTGACTACTGTGTTTAGCAGAATGTGAAACAGAGGGTGAGAATACTGGCTGTAAACTATAGGAGCAAAAGCAATATAAACCATAGCCATCTGCCAATGCAATGCTCTTCTCCCAAGAATTCAAATCCCAAATCCAGTCACCCACCCTTTTTTCCATCCGCCAACGTGAGGAGTAATTGTGCCAACTACACCTTCCATTTTCATCACCTACTAAACATGACTGAAGTCTTCTCTCTGTTCTTCTGAGTACCAAAATGTCCCATCACAACCTTATTAGCCACATATGAAATGCATACAAAGTATTTTTAATTAAACCAATGAATTGTCTTAACTGTAAATAACAATTTGGAGAGACAAAGAGTGAACATTCTCCCTCATTGATTCTCCCACACTTCCTATTATTTTTTCACCTATATTTCAGAGAAAGAGCCTCTGGCTATAATAAGAATTTCAGACCAGAAGCTAGGAATGGATCAAATGTTTTGGATGGTTTACAAACCATCCAAACAAACTTCCCTATTTAAAATCTAAAGATGGGGAAGATGGATTAGACTGATGTCTAAGTTATCTTCTAAATCTATAATTATAATTAAATCCTGTAAAACAATAGAGTGATTATTAGGCAAAATTCCACTTGGTATAACTTCTAGTCCACAAGGAAACACAACCCATAGCACAAAATGCTGAACAACTCAAAGAAAAATGTGTTAATTTATTTTTATTTTTTTATTTAAGATTTTGTTTTATGTGGACCATTTTTAAAGTCTTTACTGAATTTGTTACAGTATTGCTTCTGTTTTATGTTTTGGCTTTTTGGCCATGAGGCATGTGGGATCTTAGCTCCCTGACCAGGGATCAAACCCACACCGCCTGCCCTGGAAAGTGAAGTCTTAACCACTGGACCACCAGGGAAGTCCCAGAAAAATCTGTCAATTTAGACAAATAATTGTTATTGAGGAGAAAAATGAAAACAAGTTTATCTTGTTATATTTTTTAAAGTTGAAAATATTTTCTTAGAAAAATCTAAAAATCTTTAAAAGATAATTGCACATAGTCTGCTTATTTAAACATTTATTTTTAAAAAAAATTTGGCTATAAAATTATGGCTGTGTTTTCTATATATGATTGGTTCCAAAGTATCTTCTAACCATGGCCTACTTGGTGGTGTTTTTGTTTATTTTTCTGTTTAACTCACCTCATGACCTAAAATTCCTAACATTAATCATATTTTTAGTTTTTCAGGCCTTCATCAAAAGTAACTCATGATAGAAATAAATCCCTACTGCCTGCTGATAAACAAGAAATTTTTATTACTCCTTTAGGATAAGAAGTTTACTTCCATTCACATGAGTTGAGGAGAACGCTGAATTCTGCTTTTAGGATATTAATTTATCTTGGACGTGTAAAAAATTAGGCTGTCTTCATCTTGAAGTGGATACAGGTGTTTCTTTAAATGTGCAAGCCACATACTAAGTCTCTTGAGAACTATTCTGAGAAACATTGTCAATTTACTTATTATCTTTTAGTGTTGAAACAATTTCTTCCTTAAGAATAATAAAGGAATCTTGTGTTTCTCCTCTTTGTTCAACTGATTTTTCAGTTGTGTTTGTGGGGCTATGTTGATGGGTGATGTCCTACTTGTACTCAAATTCTCTGCAGATTTCAGTGCATAAGGAACTTCAGAAAGATCACTGTAACCTCTAAGCGAAATCAGTGGGAACATCTACAGCTACTCCTGGGTGTCTGCAACACTAAGCCACAGAAGAGAGTGGCTGCACAACACAATTTATTCAGTGAGCTGTAATGAGACATTTTATCTTTCTGGTTATAATGTTCCCTACGAAAGGCCACAGCTGGTTCCTCTTTAAAAGAACAATTTTTTTCATTACTCACTATAGAAGGTAAATTATCTTTGTTATTTCTGTCTTACCATTATAGTATTTAAAATTAAGGAAAGTTAGATGATGCTTTAGTAGTTAGAAATCAAATAATTGACAGAAACAGAAGATTCATTTTTAACTCCTAGGTGTATGTGTCAAAATCTTAACATGATATTTGTAATATGCATAACAAGTTTCTATAAAGTAATGATACATACCCAAACAACTAATAGCCTTTGAACTGCTTGGAGAATATAATACCCAAAATTTTGCCCTTATTTCAATTCAGCCAGCCACTTCTATTACCAGGGAGTATTCCAGCTCAGAAATCTTATCTTAGCATACTTCATTTTGACCACAGACTCCATTTCTTCAGTTCTTCCAAAAACTCATTTCTGCCAAATCTGCTCTTCAAATTCTTAGAGACCACCATTGTCCTAATTCTTTCAGCTTGTTCCTGTCTATTAGAACTATTCTTCATTTCCTTTCTAGTTTGGACCCAGTTATTTATCCATTGACTAATTCTCTACTCAGGTCATCTAAAGTATTTGCATCATTATGCTTCCACAAAATAGGTCCAGCAAATGCCTATCTGGGTCAGCATCATGTGTGTCATTTCATCCAATTACCTAAGTATGCATTAAGACACATGCACACACTCATACACTGAGACATTCCTCTGCTGAATGGCAGTATTACAAAATCATTTTTTCCTAATTTGGCCAGAGCTTCTGATCTCTCTGTGAATTCTTTCCATCTCTACTTTCCACTTTTATTCACATAAGTTAATTAATAACATTGTTTTGGTGAGGAATGGTCTTCCATAAATTCTTGTCCTCAAAACTAAAGCTTACATGCAGCCACATCGTCCATATTTTCTCAACCTTTAAAGAGTAATCTATGTTCCGATGCCTTAAACCCCTTCTTCCTCAGACCCTGGTCAATTAATCATATCATCCAACTTAGACACCTTCAAAAGTTGTCCTCCTTACTGTCTCTTTTTCTAATCCAATTAATATGCTCATATGTATTCCATTCTAAACAAGTGATTTTCC
Organism: Physeter macrocephalus; assembly: GCF_002837175.3. Classification (NCBI taxonomy): domain Eukaryota; kingdom Metazoa; phylum Chordata; class Mammalia; order Artiodactyla; family Physeteridae; genus Physeter; species Physeter macrocephalus. Next base: position 57,529,117 of record NC_041226.1, read on the forward strand.
CTTGATCTTATTTTAATCCCTAGCTGCATCTAGTACCTTCTTACCAAATTTTCACAAAAATTTTATATATACAGTAATCACTTATATCCACCGCCACACCAACCATTCACTCATCAACACACTGGCATTTGTCTTCCTTCCTAAGAAACCCCCCCTTTCACTGAATTTGGCATCCTGCTAATTAACAAACGCTGTGGACATTTACCTAGAGCACATCTCCAGAGCTAACATTCAAACTTTCTTCAGTTCTCACTCATTTACCTTCATGATGCATCTGGTCTTACATCTCTTTGATCAGCTCTTGAGTAACCATTTTTGCCAGTATTCAGTCCTATTATCACTGCTCTTTTCAATCTATACCTGCTTCCATGTTATCTTGATAATTTCTTCTATAATGATGGTTTCATTTACCATATGCTGTAAGTCCTAAATCTATTATTTAAACCCCTCCCCTACCTTTGGTTTTAATATCAAAATGCATGCAGTGTGACAATGCAGAGTTAGCATGTGCAAAAATGGACTAATCTTTTCCCCAAAATCAATGAACTTTTTTGTATTTTTTTGTCCAAATTAGTGGCATCTTAATCCACCAAATAAATCAAACTGGAACGCTGGGAATAATTCCTGAATTCTATCTTTTATCCAACAATGTAGTCATCAAGTCCAGACAATTTGACCACTTACATAGCTTATGAATACATACTGGACAGCTCACTATGCTACTTAATAACATCCAAAGAATCCCATAAACCAAAGACTCCCATAAATAAACTGGTAGCTTAGAGGCCTTGTATGACTCAGACATTTTTGTTTTCCAGTACTATTAGTATTGATCATACACAGTAATAGATAGGTAGACAGATAGATAAATAGACAGATTTTTGTCCATAGTAATAAAATGTTATAATGGTTACTCAGAATAAAAAATCCATTTCACAGTCCTCCTTGCATCTAGGCATGTAGACAAAGAAGAGAATCTATGGAAGTTTCCAGTAACTTTCTAAATGAGTTTGCTCTTCTCCCCATTATCTTGGTCATTTCCTCTGCTGCCTGGACATGCTGAACTAGAACAACATGAGTTCAGCCCAGGGATGGTGGGGGAGTGATGGAGACAGAATCTGGTTTCCTATAGTTTTGGTAGAACAGAACTGACATTCTAGCACAGGACTGCATTTTTCCAGACCAATCTGTGAGCAATAAATAATTTCATTCTTATTTTAGGATATCCTGTTATTTGCAGCTGAACCTAATTCTAATGAATACACCAGATTTTTGGCTATTTTTGAAAGACTGGGCAATCTGGCAATTCTATACCACGTTTCCCCATGGCAACGACTGACTGGAGAGAACAGCCTTAGTGTTAAAAATTCTTCTGTGTCTCCCTCTCTAGACTTGATTCTTTAATAATTCATTTTATTTGCCTTTGAATATCAAAACCAAGACAAGATACAATCAAAATTCCTTAACCTAACATTCAAAGTTCCTGATGATTTGGAACTTTGGAACATCATAGCCCTTTTCTGTGTCCTTTACTCTCCCCCTAGACAAAGTCCTTGCATTTCCTTATCGATACCAGTCTCTTTCTAACCTCACTTCCTTGGTTTATGAAGTACCTGCTACCTAGAAAGGCCCTATAATGCTCCTTATTCCAATAGGTACATGTGCCTCCTGGGACGGTCAGCCTTAGATGTTCCTTCTTACAGGAGACCTTCCCGTCCCTCTAGGTTGGGCTGCAAGTTCCTCCTCCCGCTTGCAAATTCCCTAAGCATATCTATCACTACATTATTCTAAAAATAAATTTCTGCTGAAGAATCTACTACTCAACAATATTTTAAATAAAAACGCTTTAAAAATATGCAGGGTGTTGTTTTTTTAAATGAGGGTTCCCAGAACTTCAAAGATTATGAATCAGTAAGTTGAAGACAGTGCCCAGGAATCTGCACTTGAAAGAAGCACATCTGGTGGTTTTCACACAGGTAATCCAACACCCACATTTTGACAGGATATGTCTTTAAAATGTGAGCTCCTTGAGAGTGTGGGCTTTCTTATTTATCATATTGTACCTGACACCTAACACATTGCCTTTTGCTCAATAAATGCTTGTTAACACAAGAGTCTTTCTGCACTTGGGAGAAGCAGGAATTCTTGTAGGTCATGAGGTAAGTTTCATAAAACACAGCTAAGATATATAAAATTGTAAGCCATCATCACTGGACCTTGGCTCAGTCTGGCAAACTATCAGTACAGAAGTTGGTCAGCATCATTTATACTAAGCAGAAATATGAGTGTTTAGTGCTTTATCTGTGTTTATAACTTTTGTACACCAAGCTCTATCTAGAGCAGTAGTCAAATGTGCTTATTTTCTCAATGGTAGTATTTATTCACTCATAACTGGAACTAAACATCTCTGAATATCCGTAAATGTTGATACAGCACTCTATACGTACTGGACACTCAATAATTCTATTGACTGCTCACATATGCTATTTTTTACAATCACGTGTGTATTTTATTTTGTTCTGGGATGCCAAATGTAAAACTATTAAGTTTTTAGCTTAGTAATGAAACATGTTCTGACTTGACAGAGATTTTAATTGACTAATAAAAGGTAAATGGCTATTTTTCACATTTCTGATTTCAGATGCTTCATCAACCTAGACATTCTTCTCATTAATCTAATTTACTAAAATCACATAGAAAATTGCTTGCCTCAGTTTATAACCCAACTGTTTGGGAGTATTATAAAATATTTTAAAAATTAAACCTAAATAAGTATATATAATTGTTTACTACAGAAATGCCTTTAATGAAATAAATTTTTAGAATAGATATCTATTATTAGAAATGTTTTCTGCTCAGGTGGAAGATGCTTAGTTTTTCTATTCTTGATATGTAGCTAACTTTTAAAAAATCTACCAAACATTAATACTTGTTCCTCAATGATCAGCTTGAGTTGAGACACATACCTACAGTTATATGCTGCCATTCTGAGAAAAAAATCATTCCTCAACTACACATCAAACTGCTATCTGGATCTTCCCTGGCTATTCCTATTCTTCTTACAGCACTTGACTTTCATAAAGCCTCTTTGTAACTTTTTCTATTATTTTTGCTCAATGCTTTTTGTTCATGTCCTTGCCAGATTCTACTATACACTCAAAACCACATATGCACTTGGGTTTTCATTTTCTTTCTTAATAGACCTTGAAATTTCCTTCTTAATGCCAACAATTAGTCAAACTGAGAGTTTCCATTAACTGTGCAGGTTTCCTGACTAATGTCTCAGGGTGATATATTTTAACCCTGGGCACATTTTTAGAGTGTCATAATAAGAATCTTCATTTCGGCACTCTCTCTCCTTAAACAATAATTTTCTCATTCTCTGGGCTGATTTTCAATATGAGCTGAAGAACAGATATATTGAACTTGTTTACCTGCTCACACAAATTTAAAGAGTACAATTTTAGGGATGGCTTAAAAGAAGAAGTGTGATTAATTATAAAATTACTCTTAATGGAATATGTAGACCCATATTCTGAAAAAATCTTCTAGGGCTCAGGTTAATTAAAACTAATAGATAAACATGAGAGTGCATAAGAGATATTCCTCAAGCAATTTCATAACTCAAAAATATAATACAAAACTAAATCATCCTTAATATAAGTGAAACACAGCTCAGACATACATTTTACTACCTCAACTAAATCAAGAGAATAACCTTTGTAAATGGGTTGCACTTTCATTAGTACAGAAAATCTCTAATGGTAAAGTACTTAAGCTATAATATTAGGGCTGCTGAAATAATGTGATTCAAAATCATCTGCAGTGCCACAGAATCAAACAGTCCAATTTACAAAATGTCTTCTTGCATCTAAATAACAGAGATTCATTTCTGTTCTTCATCATCAGTACAATAAGAGTATCAAGACTTTCTTAGTTCAGAAGGCCAAAATGACTATGCTCTTCTGTCATTTTTTGCCCTGCCCCCAGAACATACATATGGAAAGTGAGAAATTATCTCTGCATCAGCACTCGTGCTATACAGCTAGAGTCAAAATTACATTTAATTTTATCTCAAAGTGGTGTCGACCATATTGCATCAAAGGAGTGGAAAGATACAAGCTGTGTTTACAATACAAAGACAATGGAGGGCCATTATTTGGTCCCTATCAACTCCTTGTATCCCTATAGCACACTTTGGATTGTTTCTCCACCTCTTGTGCAGAGGATTCATGAGCAACTAGCATGATATATTTCTCCCTTAAACTTGAATTTTTTTTTATTTTCTCCCCAAACATTCTTGGATTAGGTGGGAGCTCTCTTTCAGTAAATCAACAAATTTTTGAGGTCTCTAAACATGGATTAAATAATTTAGCAAAAAATAGTAAACATTCTTATTATGCATCTGCTTGAATTTTTAAGAAAATTGTGTATCACAGAACTTTCTTCTGTCCAAAAAAAAAAAAAAGTCCTCTGTACAGTGATTAAAAAAAATACACTCCAAACTAATTTTAGTTGCTGAGGTGAATCCATCAAATGCTGTAAAACCACTAATAAAGTACTTGTAGAATCCACAGGAATTTATAATTTCAGTATAGTATCATTAAAGTTTATAATACAGTTGTTTCTGCTCTAATCTTTAGAGACACAAGTATTTGCTTTCTAACCCCAAAATTAGGAACTGAATTTCAAAGATACCAAGCTAATTAATTCACAAAGGCAGTGAATGTCCTTAAAATTCCCTAAATGAAATGAAATGAAAGCTTTTTTAAACAATAAACTTTGTAACTTCTTAAAAAGATGAAAATTAATCACTGCTTATAAATAAGACTATTGTTTTCATAAGACAAAAAAGATTACAAGAAAAAAATCAATGTCAAGTAACTAATTCTCTTTGGCCTAAAGCAATTTGGGACAAGATATGCTTGAGCTTAGTAGAAACTAACAATCCCTAATAAGTAATTTTAATGAATGCTTAAATTTCCAAATCATCTAGGAAACTCAAGTCTTATTAAGTATTGATACTTATTTCACCACCGTGTGATATGCATTCGGCAAATTTCACACGGGTAAAACATGTAAACTATTTATAAATTAATAAGTGGTTTTAGTAAATCTAAAATAAAGCTTTGCTTTATTTATTCAACAAACTATGCAAATGCACCATATTCCTTCTAGTAATTCTATTAACCTTGCAAATTAGAAAAAAATGATAGGGTTTCTTTGTTTTTCAACATAGACATTTTTGGTGTTGCTCTGTTCCTTTCCATCCTTCTTGAGTTAGTGACCCAGAGGATGTGGTCTACTATTGCCCTCATTCTTAAACCATGGGTGAGTGTGTGTGTGTGTGTGTGTGTGTGTGTGTGTGTGTGTGCAAGGCAGGAAAATTTTTTCCTGAAAGACTCCAGTAGGTTCTTTTTTCCTGTGGTTTTAATTTTTTTTTATTTTTTAACATCTTTATTGGAGTATAATCGCTTTACAATGGTGTGTTAGTTTCTGCTTTATAACAAAGTGAATCAGCTATACATATACATAAATCCCCATATCTCCTCCCTCTTGCATCTCCCTCCCACCCTCTCTATCCCACTCCCCTAGGTGGTCACAGAGTGCTGAGCTGATCTCCCTGTGCTATGCGGCTGCTTCTCACCGGCTATCTATTTTACATTTGGTAGTGTATATATGTCCATGCCACTCTCTCACTTCGTCCCAGCTTACCTTTCACATTCACCGTGTCCTCAAGTCCATTCCCTACGTCTGTGTTCTTATTCCTGTCCTGCCCCTAGGTTCTTCAGAATCTTTTTTTTTTTTTTT
>NC_041226.1:57534997-57536687 GCF_002837175.3 Physeter macrocephalus
TATCTATTTTACATTTGGTAGTGTATATATGTCCATGCCACTCTCTCACTTCGTCCCAGCTTACCTTTCACATTCACCGTGTCCTCAAGTCCATTCCCTACGTCTGTGTTCTTATTCCTGTCCTGCCCCTAGGTTCTTCAGAATCTTTTTTTTTTTTTTTTAGATTCCATATATATGCGTTAGCATATGGTATTTTTTTTCTCTTTCTGACTTACTTCACTCGTATGACAGACTCTAAGTCCATCCACCTCACTACAGATAACTCAATTTCGTTGCTTTTTATGGCTGAATAATATTCCATTGTGTATATGTGCCACATCTTCTTTATCCATTCAACTGTCGATGGACAATTAGGTTGCTTCCATGCCCTGGCTATTGTAAATAGAGCTGCAATGAACATTGTGGCACATGACTATTTTTGAATTATGGTTTTCTCAGGGTATATGCCCAGTAGCGGGATTGCTGGGTTGTATGGTAGTTCTATTTTTACTTTTTTAAAGAACCTCCATACTGTTCTCCATAGTTCTGCGTATGATTTCCTCTAAGAGTTTGATATTGTCTCACCTTACATTTAGGTCTTTAACCCATTTTGAGTTTATTTTTGTGTATGGGGTTACGGAGTGTTCTAATTTCATACTTTTACATGTACCTGTTCAGTTTTCCCAGCACCACTTATTGAAGAGGCTGTCTTTTTTCCACTGTATATCCTGCCCTCCTTTATCAAAGATAAGGTGACTATATGTATGTGGGTTTATCTCTGGGCATTCTATCCTATTCCATTGATCTATATTTCTGTTTTTGTGCCAGTACCATACTGTCTTGATTACTGTAGCTTTGTAGTATAGTCTGAAGCCTGGGAGCCTCATTCCTCCAGCTCCGTTTTTCTTTCTCAAGATTGCTTTGGCTATTCGGGGTCTTTTTTGTTTCCATACAAATTGTGAAAATTTTTGTTCTAGTTCTTTGAAAAATACCATTGGTAGTTTGATAGGGATTACATTGAATCTGTAGATTGCTTTGGGTAGTATAGTCATTTTCACAATGTTGATACTTCTAATCCAAAAACATGGTATATCTCTTCATCTGATTGTATCATCTTTAATTTCTTTCAAGAGTGTCTTATAGTTTTCTGCATACAGGTCTTTTATTTCCTTAAGTAGGTTTATTCCTAGGTATTTTATTCTTTCTGTTGCAGTAGTAAATGAGAGTGTTTCCTTAATTTCTCTTTCAGATTTTTCATCATTAGTGTATAGGAATGCAAGAGATTTCTCTGCATTAATTTTGTATCCTGCTACTTTACCAAATTCATTGATTAGCTCTCGTAGTTTTCTAGTAGCATCTTTAGGATTCTCTATATTCTCTATATGTCATGTTTGCGATGTCATCGGCAAACAGTGACAACTTTACTTCTTCTTTTCTGATTTGGATTCCTTTTATTTCTTTTTCTTCTCTGACTGCTGTGGCTAAAACTTCCAAAACTATGTTGAATAATAGCAGTGAGAGTGGGCAACCTTGTTCCTGATCTCAGAGGAAATGGTTTCAGTTTTTCACCATTGATGACGATGTTAGCTGTGGGTTTTTCATATATGGCCTTTATTATGTTGAGGTAAGTTCCCTCTAAGCCTACTTTCTGTAGGGTTTTTATCGTAAATTGGTGTTGAATTTTGTCAAAAGCTTTTTCTGCATCGATTGA
>NC_041226.1:57536907-57537255 GCF_002837175.3 Physeter macrocephalus
TTCATCAGTGATATTGGCCTGTAGTTTTCTTTCTTTGTGACATCTTTGTCTGGTTTTGGTATCAGGGTGATGGTGGCCTCATAGAATGAGTTTTGGAGTGTTCCTCCCTCTGCTATATTTTGGAAGAGTTGAGAAAGATAGGTGTTAGCTCTTCTCTAAATGTTTGGTAGAATTAGTCTGTGAAGCCATCTGGTCTTGAGCTTTTGTTTGTTGGAAGACTTTTAATCACAGTTTCATTTTCAGTGCTTGTGATTGGTCTGTTCATATATTCTATTTCTTCCTGGTTCAGTCTCGGAAGGTTGTGCGTTTCTAAGAATTTGTCCATTTCTTCCAGGTTGTCCATTTTAT
>NC_041226.1:57537783-57567799 GCF_002837175.3 Physeter macrocephalus
AAGTCCATCTTGTTTAATGTATCATTTAAAGCTTGTGTTTCCTTTTTTATTTTCAGTTTGGATGATCTGTCCATTGGTGAAAGTGGGATGTTAAAGTCCCCTACTATGATTGTGTTACTGTCGATTTCCCCTTTAATTGTTGTTAGCATTCGCCTTATGTATTGAGGTGTTCCTTTGTTCTGGTGCCTCTATTCTCATGGATGAGGCTGGATTTTGTCTTTCTGGTGGGCAGGACCAGGTCCGGTGGTGTGTTTTGGGGTGTCTGTACTTTATTATGATTTTAGGCAGCCTCTCTGCTAATGGGTGAGGTTGTGTTCCTGTCTTGCTAGTTTTTTGGCATAGGGTGTCCAGCACTGTAGCTTGCTGGTCATTGAGTGGAGCTGGGTCTTAGAGTTGAGATGGAGATCTCTGGGAGAGCTTTCACCGTTTGATATTACATGGAGCCAGGAGGTGTCTGCTTGACCAATGTCCCGAAATTGGCTCCCACATCAGAGGCACAGGTCTGACACCCGGCCGGAGCACCGAGACGCTGTCAGCCACACAGCCAGGTATGTGGGGAGTTTCTTGCCTTTTGGGAAATCCGAGGTCTTCTCCCAGCATTCAGTAGGTGTTCTGTAGGAGTTGTTCCACATGTAGATATAGTTCTGATGTATTTGTGGGGAGGAAGCTGATCTCCACTTCTTACTCCTCTGCCATCTTGAAGGTCTCTCCAGTAGATTTTTTAAACGATCTCTTTAGAGGCATATTTTTTCTGAATTACAGCACTATGACTTTGCTTTTTATGTAAATCTATTTTTATATAAATCTATTTCTACCTCCATATATCAAATATATTATGATTACCTTATCAAAGAGATTAAGTCCTACGCCCTATTTGGAAGGTAACCACCTTTATCTCTATAACAGACTTAGGAATGGAATTATTTATTTACAAATATCATGCTTTGTCATTTGGATAATACTTGATTTGAGAAGAGTATGGGTCCTGAAAATAATAATTTTGTTTTGCCATTTTGCAACTATACTTAAAGCATAAAGATACGTGTTTTTGTAAATATTCATTCAATCAACTAACATTAATCGTGTATCATTCTTCAAATAATCAAGGCGGATAAAAGATCCAGAACATATGAACCTTGCTCAGGAAGAACTTACAATGTCAGTAAAATCTAAAGGGTGCAGATTTTCTAATGTTCAATAATATCTGTTTATCACAGTGAACATAGGTATAAATTATTTTAGAAGAAGGTGGGAGGTGAATTTTTCATCAAGTAGATTTGCTTACAGAATTTAAAAAACAGTTCAAATTAAAAGAAATCTACCTTTTGCTTCATTAAGTATGGTCCTAGCTGATAAGTTCAGATGGAAGATCAATCAGCATTTTAACACACCAGATTAGAGGAAATACACTTGCTTGTAATGGTCAGTAAGAAAGTCACCCAGTTACATATTTAAGGAACTGCATACCAATCAGCATAGACCATCAGTTTATTATTAGTTACATTTTGTTAGGCTTATGAAGTTCCTATATGAAAAGGACAACTCATTAGAGACAAGTGGGATTCGGGTAACTTTTGAAGGGTACACTGTTTTCAAATAAACTCTAGTGTGAGCAATGAATCTTATTCCCCTTAAAAATGGGCTGAACAGAAGGATCTTCCAGAGCCATAGTAAGAGAGAAAATTTGTTCTATGCCGTGTTCTATATTTACTGAGACACAAGTTATTTTGAACCACTAGGTCATAAAGTAGTGATCTATCCTGTGTTTCAACAGATGGCATAATTGAAGAAAGGCCAAGTTCTTCATGGTAAATGGCACACAGACTCAGAGATGCCTGAAAGCCATAGGAAAAAATGCAATGGCTTCTCTTTTTCTTTTACTATTATTATTTCTCTGAATTGCTATTTTCTTTCAGAAGGAATGGCTCTAAGCCTATTATTTTAGACCACTAAACTATGAATTTGGTTTTCTAAGATCCGAGCTTATTTTGTTTTGTTTTTCCCCTCCCAAATTAGGTGTATCAGGCAATTATCTCTTCTGCCCTGCAAGTCTGTAAATAAGTGTTCTGGAAAAAACAAACAAATAAACAAAGGGTGTTGTGAATGACAAGAGGGTAGTGACTTCTAAGGTCAATAAGTGTGGGAGATATTGCATATCACACATTTCTCATGGGGACTCAGAATATTTCTTGAAATCAGTGAAGTCCTATAGTAAGGACTAGTACTTAAGTTATTTAATGCAGTATTTCTCCAAATTTTAAAATCAAAAAAACATTTCTGGAGGCTGTAGTTTTTTATATCTCTTGGACCTTGGGAATAGTGAAACAGTTCTATAAATAGGAGAGTCACCACAGATTATATTGGAAGTAGTCCCTGGGAGGAAGGCATGTTTCCTATTCTAAGCAAATGTATTCTGACATCTTAGCCTGCTTCACTTTTGGCACTGGAAAGCAAAATGAATTGTCTTCCCAGGAGATAGCATAGATTATTAGCATGCTCACAATAGCAATAATACTATATTATAGATGCATTCATAGATAGGTGTTATGCCAAACAAAAAGAACTGTGGTTCTCGGTTACAACTAATACAGAGTCTTCAAAACCAGATACAATAGTTGTTCAATTCTATAACTGATTTTGGTGGAGAATTTGTCTTAAACAAGCACCAGTCTGAATTCCCTCCCCAGTTCTATTGGACACCTTGGAAGCAGCAAAAAGGCAAAATTCTCCATTCTCATTGTCTTAGATGATGGGGAAGGAATCTCTCAGATTTCTTTATTTTAAAAAAAAGTGAGTTGGCTCCATATCATATATATATGAAATTTGAAGAACTAAGAAACATTCTTCCTGCCAAATATCCCTATTAAAATATTAGCATTAAAATGCATTTATTTGTTACAAGGCTGCTATTAAATTTTTTAAAATACTCCACCTCTTGCAAAAAAATTGTTGTTTTAAGCCATCTTCTCACCTTAGTACTATTTAGCTTGAAGTTTTCTTTTTATTTTTTTCTTTTCTTCCTGTGGATTAGCTAAAAATAGCTACAACGTAGAGATTTAAATGGAGTTTAAGAAGTGGAAGCACAAAAGGAAGAGAAATTAAATTTTAGAGTGTCAGTTACTGTCCAGTAATAGAACAAGCTGTGGGATGCAGATAAATTTATGTCAAAAATTTAAAAACAATTATGTGTTTACTTCAATGTGGCTGTGGAATGAGGAAACATAACAAGATAGCATTATATACCTGTAATCCTTGGAAAAACAACAACGTGGATGTCAGAAAAAATGTCACAGAAGGTTGGGTTGGGTAGATATGATAATCTCCCATCAAATACCCAGTTGTGAGTTAAAATGCATTTGTTTTAAAGTCCCTCTGATCTGGCTTTGCATTTTGGCTCTGACACTGAGCAGCGTACTCCCAGGTAAACTGCTTTCTAATCTTTAGATTCTTTATTTGTAAAATAATGATTTTTTAAAAATGACCTGCCAGATATAATTATTTTGAGAATTATGTAAAAATATTTATGCAATGGAGAGCCACTCTTAATGGCTAAAGCTTTCTGAAAGTTCATCATGTATTAACCTCTTACAAGCATTTTAAGTGTACTAATGCATTTAATATTCATAACATTGCTATGAAGTAGACGCTATCATTGTCATTTACATTTTACAAGCGAGAAAATCAAGCAGCGAGAAGGTTAATTACTTGGTTAAGTTCACACAGCTAGCCAGAGCTAGGATTAGAATTGATACAGTCTGATTCTAGACATGAGATTCTTAACCACTCCAATAATTCTTGATCAAACATGACTAGTTTATTGTCAGTCCTCTTCAATCATTATTTTATCCCTGGCCTATTTTGTCTACATTAAAAATTATATTCTAATAAAATTCTCTGGTATAATTTAAAATATCCATACACTGAATGGAAAAAACTTAGAGAAATATCCTCTATAATTTTGAAAATTTTATGTACTATGTATATAAGGCAAAATATGTTGAGATATTTTAATGAATCTATAATAAAGATTCTATTTGCATTTTATTAGAAGAACTTAGAGTTAATCTAGTCCAGGATGGCAAACTACCCCCCACAGGCCAGATCAGTCCTGCTGCCTGTTTTTATGCCACCTGTGAGCTAAGACTTGTTGCATTTTAGAATGGTTAAAAAATCCAAAGAATAATATTTTTTAACATGTACAAATTATATAAGATTCAAATTTCAGTGTCAGTAAATAAAGTTTTAAATTTTTTCAACACAAATTTTTGGAAATTTGTTTTCTCTCTTGTTCAATACATATCTACATATCTACATATGGACTTAATATCTACATAATGTCCTAGATTTTGCATCTTAGTCCACAGAGCCCAAAATACTTATTATCAGGCTCATTAGAGAAAAAGTTTTCTGACCACTTGATTCTAGTCCAACAGCCTCATTTTAGGTATGAAAATTGAGACTTCCTGGAATTAAGAGCCTTGCCTAGTATCACAGAGTTAGAGGAGAACGTAATCCAGAATCAAGGCCTTCTGACTCTAGGTTCCTTGTTACGGACCCAGTAAGATCCCAAAGACTTTAAACTCTGTAGCACCGTGAGGCTGTCTTGTGAGAAACCAAGCAGAGCTCTCATCCAGCTTTTAACTTTCCTTTTAAAAATAAGCTGAGGATTTACATCATGGCATCCCAACTGTACAGAAAGAACTGAAGCCACTTAGGGCCTTATGAAGAGGGAAAAGTATCCTTGTACAGTATCTAAAATGAATATTTGAATTTCAGCAGGACTAAAAAATAAAATGAAAAATAATCACAATTTACTCAGAAGATTAAGTTCAATTACACTTCAGTTGTTAGAGATTAGAGACAGTTAGTGATGGTGTGCTGATTGATGCAGATAAACTGTTCTATGAAGAAAACACGAAATGTGTTTTATTGTGCTGTCTACTCGAAGTATGGACTAAATACCAAATGTGGCATAGCGTTTTTAAGCACTAACCAGACCAGACCACAGAGTTGCAAGCAAAAGTAAAATAAAGCTTCCCAAAACAGAGTCCAACCTTTGACTAACTACCAAATAAGAAGAGCCTGGTCCTCATTCTTGTCTTACTATTGATTACTAATCTTCCTTTGCCAGAAATCTTTCCTCTTGGGGAAAAAAAGAAGTTAAGTCTTTTGTCACTGGTAATGGATAAAATTGTTTGCTTCCTTCTCACTCAGAAATACGCTTATTAAAGCAAAGCACTTAAGCATTTCAATTTAAAGTTTACATTGAACCTTTATATCACAAGCTGTTTTGCCTTTTCCAGGCCATTTTCTTTCATTTTCAATTGATTTTCATAAATGAATATTTTGCTAGGCTTTATGCATAGTCTTCTGGTTTGAGGGAAAATGTACAGATTTTAGAGATATCACACATGTTTTATACCTTTCCTACATCAGTTATGTCTAAAACCAAGTTTACACTCAATTTTCAATAAACCTGCCCTGAAGGTAGAATATACCAGTTGAATGCAACCGTAGGCTTAGTTTTTCATTTTATAAAATAGAGCCATCAAAAAAAGATGAATGATGAATTCCAAGTCTATACTTTCCTCCCTAAACTCTCCCTGAGCTCCATATTTCTATGTCCAAAAGTCTACCCAGAATCTGTAAATAGGCATCTCACTGTTACCATGTTCAAAATCTAACACTAAAACATACACCTGCTTCCTCCAGCCTTCCCTTCTCAATAAAATACACCATCACCAAGTTAGTTGATTAAGAAAACACACACGCATACCCTTATTTTTCCTTTCCTTGGCACTCCCACATCTGCTTCAGTACAGAGTTCTGCTGGACACCAAAAATTTACCACCAAGCTCACCACTTCTGTCCACCTCCACTACTACCACGACTGTCCAAGGGGCCATATCATACCTTTCCCAAGCTCTGCAACAGCAGCTCCATGCCTTCTACTTCCCCCCTATAATTCATCACTAAATAAGCCAAAATGGCTATTTAAACTACTTGTATCATATCACTTGCCTGCTTAAATCTCTCTGTTATACTTGAAATAAAATCTAAACTCCTTGCTGTGGCTTATAAGGCATTCTCTGCTTTCTCTCTGCCTCTTCCACTTCATATCTGCCTATGGTCAGATGCCAGCCATTCTGGCCATCTTTCTGGTACCTAAACATTTCATGCACGTTTATAAATCAGGATGTTTTGTACTTGATGATTTATTTGCCAGGATCTCTCTTTATCTAACCTTCAAATGATTGTCTCAACATTTTCACTTAGTTCATGCATCATCTCTTCAGAGGGAACTTCCATGACCACCGTAAAAAAAAGAGATCACCAGTACCTCCCGCATTTTACTTCATTCATAGCTCTTCATCAGTCAGTGGTTTACCATTATCTTTATTTGGTTTTGCATAACCCCCTATAGAATGTAAATTCAGATGAGCAGAAATCTAGTCTTTTCTGTGTTGTTTTAGAACCTCTGCTTAAGCTCCTGGCATGCAGTAGGGGATCAATAAATATCAAAGTAAAATTTCCATCATCTTCAGTTGTTATTCTTCCTTTGCTTTAATTTTCTGAATTAGGCATAATTAAGATGTATCTCCCTGACACCAATGCTATTTTGCCTCCTTGAAATGTCTTGAGCTACATGGTGCATACACCACTGACAATTGTATTAGTCTTGAGGAATACACTATTATAAGGCTGTAGTCAAAATATTCCTCAATCGTGGTTTAAAAGCCTACATAAATATGGACTGAAATTTCTCTTCTTAAAATATTTCATACTAGTTTAAGATATTATGAACTAAAAACCATGCCTTTATAAAAGAAAGTAATTCTGTTTCCAATTATGAATTGGATTACTCATCAAGTGTGTAGATTGGGCTTTCAGGCATGGACATTTAATAGGCACTATATTAGCTATTCATGTGAAGATGTTGAGAAAAAGGCTCTATGTTATACAAAGCTTGTCGCATGAATAGTTTTGGGCTGGCAATAAGTGATGTCATGCTTATGCAAATAATGTTCAAAAGGGCTGATCTGACTTTCTTCTCAATTTGGTGTTATAAATTTAAAGTTATAATAGTAACATGACATTCCATGTAATTCATTTCTCTGGGATTATTACTGTTTCCAGCTTTTAGTTTCTTGGCTTCAAGTCTTATTCCACATAATATTATACCATAAGATGTAATACCCTCTTGGAATACTCTGCTTGTTATGTCTTAATGTCTAATTACACCAAATACATCTGTAACATGAAACCTGATTGTCAGAATGCTGATCGTTCTGGTGAAAAATACAAATGCCACGCAAAGTTTTTCTGAAAAATTTAAAATGTAATATTTTCTGATTCCCACAACTAATAATAATAATAATAAAATTAAGCTCCCTCATTAAAGCATGCATTGAGTCATCAGAACACATTTAGTCATTCAGGAAACAGAGGGATTAACGGTATTAAACTATTTGCTTTAGTCATTTCATTCTCTTTAGATTCATCTGATAATGAGTTAAGCCAATTTAGATCCATTACTGAGGAACCCTGAAGAATTCACTAACATAAATTTCCAACTCAGTGATGCCAAAGCCATATTCAAACATTTGCTGTATAGCCACCAAAACCCAAACTGGTGCAAAATATATCCAATTAAGTAAAGTTAACTGGACTTGCCACTTTACCAGATTAGCTACAAAAATTATCTAACTGAACAGAAATTAGCAAATAATTATTATTCGATATGATTGCATACATTATACAACAGTTTAATCATGTAGGATTACTTAAATTATATAAAATAATTATTTTAATAAATAAAAATGCCTGGACTAAGCATGTGGATTTTACAATAATGTATAGACAATGTCATTATTTCAAATTCATTTGCTATTTTGTAATCCTATTGTTTTACAGAAGCGGCAAAAATTTCTACATATTATTCAAATCATATTACTATCATAATAATAAGCATAACTTTCTTGTATCATATGCCTTTTGGAAATTTTAAAAAGATACTGATTTTAAAAAGAAAATTACACAATAAATGTCACTGAATCTGGTAAGAACCATTATTGTTTATGGTAATAGTGGCCCTTTCCACTCATCCTCCTTTCCTGGGAGGCAGAGAGAGCGCTTCTCTACACTGTGGATCGACCATCTACATTTGAGGCCCTTCTCATTTTTTCACTAGATATTGACTCTTTCTATTGATATGCTGTAGCTGAACATGTTTCCTTCCTATATTCTTCTGCCAAGAAAAGAAATGGAGTTAGAGGCAAAGGGAATAATGCATAGAAGTTAGTAAATGCATGACTTTGCTTACTGCTTTCTGCTTGTTAAACCTTTGGACTTGTACACCTGGAATGCATTACTAGGCAACTGAAGATTAGGTTTTACTAAATAAGAAATGGCTAGGGGATTATTAGCTTTACCATAAAAATTTTCAAGTATATATATTAAAGCTTCTGTTATCTATTTTATGTATATTATAAACAACACAAATCAAAACTAAGTACCCAGAGATAGCTACTCCAAAATTCTTATGATACCATAAAATATTTTATTCAGCTTTCTAAATTTATATTTGATTTCTCAAATAACTGACACTGAAAATTATCAGTCATTCATTTGTTAAGATAAAAACTGGTTTGATGGTTTCTTTTTAGAAGGATTAGTTAGGAACCTCAGTGAATTTACAAAAGAGCAGATATTATTCCCATTTTATAGAAGAAGAGATAAACCTAGAAAAGTAATGAAAGTACCTCTTTCATTTTAAAACATTGTTTTTAAGGTTTTCAACTCTTTGAACAAGAGGTAAAAAAACTTATGTGACAACTGCAGTTATCCAAATGGCCAAGACCTTAAATTACTTAAAAGAAACAAAATTTTCTAGGGGCATCACATCATTTAAAAATGATCAATGATGAACTGTTCTACAATTACAGTGATGTATGTATCTCATTTTGTAGGCTGTAAACTCCTTGAGGTTAGAACTACCCTTTTTTATTCTCTAAGAGAGCGTCTACAATATTTTTCATGCAACAAGTACCCAATATTGTTGCCAATTGCCAATTGAATATGTAGGTTCTAACTCATTCGAAATTCTTTCAACAAGTAGATAATTCTCCTGTCAGCTTTGTGCGAAGTTCAGTTAGGAAATATAATTATTTTTCAAGTATGCAATATAGTATATATTTAGCAAGTAAATAGAAGGAGAAGAGTGATTAATTAGATATTCAGGATCTAAGCCAATTAACTAAAACTGCCAGTCAATTGAGGCCAAAGGGTGATACTGGGCTTTAATAATCTAAGATGATTACCTCAGTGATCCATTTCATTATAAAATTATAGTTCTTAAACACTTATTCTGTTATTATCTTAACTATTTAATTTTTTCTGAAACCCAATCAAATTTTGATAGACCAGAACAAAGTAGACATTGATTCAGGTCAGGATTTTTCTGTTTGTGACACGTACTTTCATGAAACCATTTAGTGGCATTTCTTTCACTTTCAACACAAAGAAGAAAGTCCTCCATGTCCTGTATATTACTTTTTATAGTCATATTTTTGGTGACTTTATAGATGAAAGAAAATGTCAGGGGATTAAGTTAAATTTAATTTAGCCTTTGTTTTTTATGGTTCTGGACCACATTGAAGCAAATCATATAACTTAATAATTTTGAGTATGCAATGCATTTACTATATCTGTTGATATCATAGTTCATCTTTTAAAAATTAAATAATATGTTACATTTTGAATAGATTGAAATAAGATAGAAAATGAAACAAAAGTGAATACATGCTAAAATTAAAATTTTAGCACATTTTATATTTCCATTTTTCCTCAAATAAGCATACACATAAAACAACTAGTATTTATAAATTAGCTTGCAGAAGAGGTAAATTAGAAACCACACTACATAATAGTCTACCAACATGTTAAAAACACACACTTCCCTGTTCACCCTTGCAAATTCATCCATCTCTCTGTACATACCAAACACATTTATTAGCAATTCTGGAAAAAGCTAAATTAACAAACTGTCCTTGAAATCACCAGTATACTTTTGACACGTATTAAAATGACTGACAATTCTAATTACATCTGATATAAACACTGTTAAGAAAAAGAATCCTGTTATAGTAATGTTAGATCAGCTATTCCACCTTCCTCCTGGATAAACATGTAAAAATGGTTAAACAATAAATTTCTATGGCAACAACTTAAATTCTAGGATCTTTTTAGTTACACCAGCTGCCACAGAAGGTACTACTTTCTTTAAAGCAGTGGGAACTAACCAAGATATCTCCTTTCCTCCTTTTCCATCTAGCACAACTAAAATCTCTTACTTTGATGAATTAAAGGATGACTTAGCTGGAAACAAGATATCTCAACTAAAGCACATGGTAACTACCGTTATACGAGCATTGAATGTTAAGACAAAACAAAGACAAGAAGCTAAGTACTTCTAAGTGAAAGTTATATGGTGAGACCATATATATTATGTATCCTGCAAATTAAGCTTATATATATATATAAACTATATGTGAGTTTATATATGTAATTGTGCCAGAGATATTTTATCAAAATAAATAAAACATTGTCTAAATAATAAATGCTCTTATGAAATCATTGAATATCTTTTCTACATGGATTTTTAACATATATTATAATGTATTAAAATATTTGATAGACCAAATATTTTAGAATCAATATATAGATAATTTAGATTTAATGATTTGAACTTATATAATTCATAAATTCATACAGCACATTCATTTTTTTCTTACATGTTAAATCTTCTTATACAGTCTTGGAGAACACACAAAAGTTATCTCCTTCAAATATAAGACAATTTTTTCTGTTGCAAGACGTACTGGAAATATAAAGGGCCACCAATACATACTGAATTAAGAAGATAAAACCAGGGTCCTTAATTTTTATATTGTATTTTTACAGCTATATACATATATATATACATATATATATATATATATTACATATAAAAAGGACAGCATTCTTTAAGAAGTTACCAGGTAAATATATCTGACTACTCCATTCAAAGAGTGAGGTTTTGGAGCATGAGGAAAATTGGATTTAAATACAGCTCCACTATTTACCAGATTTGAGTTATTGTTTACTTTTTTTTAAGCCTCAATTTTCTCATTGGTATAATAGAAATAACAATATCTTATTAAATTTTTATGTGCTTGTGAGGGATAAATTAAGTAATTCTGTAAATCACTTAGCACATGCCTGGACAAAATGACCACTCAAAAACCACTGAAGCTAATCTTTTAAAAATACCTTTAACATTGCCCTCTATATTTTAATTTCTTTTTAATTACTATGAAGGAAAGTTCATGCCCCAGTGCACACCTTCTACCAGAAGTTCTATTTTCCTGACTTAAACTAATCATGCATCAGTTTTTTAAATTACCATCATGCCTCACTAGGTATCTTTCAAGTGTTACTTTCCACCAGACACATAGAACACCTGCCATCTTTCCTTTTCCTTCTTAAGGTCATAATATCCTTGAATATATAACTCTTCCCCTCCCCCAACTTTTCAATCAAGAATAAGCCTCCGTTGATTGCCTACAAGGAACCCAGTTGTCCTTCCATAAAAGAATTAAGGCCTTCACATGAAAAATGGATAAATAACAACCCATAATATTTGTCCGAGGGTAGTGGGTTACAACCTTACTACTATGAAATGCAGTCCACAAACAAAAGAATCAAGAGAGAAAATGATGAATGGCCTTAGGAATAGTAATGGTTTATAATAAGGCTTTTATTTAAAAAAACATTAAAATAAATAACACATACTCCAGAACATCACTGTTCTAGGAAATTGCTTTTCTTTAGAATATGAGTTCTAGAAGGCAAATCTTCTTACAACTGCTCTGGGGGCTTTCATTAGCCGATATACAATCCTACAGTCATTTCTTTTTTTTTAATCTGTGGTCTGCAGTCTTTTAACATACTTCTCAAGTATGTGGATATGTGGTGGAATGCAGACCCCCGTCAACGTGTAGTTCTATTTGCTGTTTTGTCCCCTAACTGCTGATAAAATAGACTGCTTAGAAATCCCAGAGGACTATGACTGAGGCCAGAGTTACACTGGCTCATAAAATTCGAACAGTTAAATGCTCTTCTTGTTAATTACTGGGCCACAACCAAAAATCCGAATGATGGGAGAGAAACACTTCTTTAGGATAATGATCGATTTCCATAAAGATGAGTGCTTTAACAAATTTCAATATGCATTTGCTGGGGCGGGTAGGGTGGGTGGGCACTAATTAGGTTTACCGTTTTCAGCAGATGTTGAATTCAAAACGCCAGCAGCATCTCAAATGCCAGTCATTAGGGCTGTCTTTCATCGAAGAGTGCTGACCAATGAAACCTCCACTGTTTAATGAGACCGATGTAGACAGAGTCAATTAAATCAAATCTCTACTAACAGCCTTAACATATCTGCAGTGTGTACAGCAGCAGTGAGGGTTTTCCAGTATTAATAAAGGAATTCACTGCAGCAGCAGGAGAGGGGGAAAAAAGGGAGGGGGGAGGGGGCGTGTCGGGGGAAAGACCTTCCTTAACCACAGGGGAAAGCGGGTCAAGTCCGGGGGCGGGGTGGAGAGGGAGGGGAACTACGTAAAGGGTAAAAAGCTAAGTGAGATGATTAAAGAGAGAGCCTTAATGTAGCTCTTGAAGTGATCCACCCCCAACCTTCCCCCTCCCGCGTCCCTTCCACCGCAAATCCAATTTACCAGTTGCAAATATGAAGCTGGAAAAATGTAAGGACCCAGAGTTGAAAACATTTTCACTTTAATACTGAAAAAATATGCCATTATAAAATCCTCGAATAGAATTAGTAAGTTCCACGTGCTTCCTCGGTTCTTTTTTCCTACTTTATAAGTAAGATTTACACCAGCACAGAATTGCTACCATTGGATCGCAGCCTAAGCACTAGAGTGACATTAATTGGTCATGCTTAACTGCCTCAAAATCTTTTTTTCTTAATAATTACACTGATACTATAATAGAAATCATGGGTACTTATTTTACATTCAGATGGAAGGCATTATTGGATATGTATAGAAAAATATTCCCCCTCCAAAAAAAAAAAATCACCGTCAAAATAAAAGAGCCCAAAACAACCCATAAAACTTTGCTCAACAAAATACATTTTTAACTCATAAGATGGACTGATGACTAGCCATGCAAATGTCCTAAATAAAACCTTTACATTTTTTTTTTCACAGTAAACGTACGCTCTGAACTGCCTACCGATCACAAATAATGGCGAAATGGCACTTTCTGATTATACTGTATTTTGTTTATAGAAAGTTTGATACGATGGGATTTATCGGGTAAGAGGGTGGGTGCTGTGAACGTGACGGCGTCCCCAGTCGCGGGAGGGCAGCGTCCCCGGAGCGCGTGGATTCCATGCGAGCCATGCAGCACTTTTTGTTTTCTGCCAGAAGTCAAGAGTTAACTTATTTACAATACATTCATGCCTTCGTGCAACTGCCCATCCCTGCGTAGCCGACAGGGAGCCATCGCGCCCCCCCTCCTCACGGGCTAATCCACAGGGGAAAAATAGATACCTATCTATCTATATAGATGTGGGTATATGTATATATGTGTAAGACCACGGTACCAGCCCCTCTCCCGAGGGGAAGGGCACTGTCTGGTCTCCGAGCAGGGCCCCTGCCGGGGCTTTGTCAAAAGGGGCGGCAGCAAAGAGCGATTTGGCAGGCTCTCCCAGCTCGCCACAGTCTGCTCTTTGTTTCCAGAGGGAGCTAAGGGGTCAGACCCTCTCAGCTGAGCGAGTTCATAGTTATTTATTTATTATGTCCATCAAGCCTTGGGGCGCGCTGGACCTGGGTCTGGGCTCCCCTGACCCCCGGCGATGCCGGCGGAGTGGGGGGAGGGGGGAGGCCTCTCCACCCCCCCTCCTCTGCTTTAGCCGGGTTGGGGGTCTTAGTCTGAGAGCGAGTGGGAGCCACAGTCATACACTCTGTGGGCCCCATCTGCGTTGTAAGGCCCACTGTGCCAGTAGGAAGAGTCACAGACTGTCTGCAGGGAATTAATTTCGGACGCCGAGGAGTTGGCGTCCCTTCTCTTAGACCGCTTTCGATTCCTCAGGATAAACACGAGCATGCCCACCACAGTGAAGGCGGAGGTGACAAACACCAGCAGCAGTCCCGGGACCAACACGGAGATGGACACCCTGCTGGTGTCTAAGTAGGAGTTGGAGTGTGTCCCGGTCTCCGCCAACCCAGTGCTGTTTTTACTGTGCGAAGTTAACGTGGGCGAGATCCTCGCGTACAGCTGGGGGCAGATCTCGTCATTGGAGAGGAGCATGAAATCCTTCCTAAAGAAGTTCACTGGCGTCTCGCACTTGAGGTCGCTCATCAGCACTTCGGAACCCAGGCGTTCTGCCCACTGCTTGAAAGGCACGATGGTGCAGGAGCACTCCCAGGGGTTTCCGTGCAGGTCTATCTGGATGATGGCCGTTAACTGGTCCAGCACCCCTGCCACCGGAAGGTACATGAAGTAATTGTTGTGCAGGCTGAGTTTAGAGAGCGAGACCCCAGCAAACACGTCCACGGGTAGGGACCTCAGCAAGTTGTTGTTCAGAATGAGGATCCTCAGTTTGGGCATGGCATTGAAGGTGCCGGGAAGGATGAGCTGGATGGCGTTGTACTCCACGTTCAGGTACTCAAGGTTTTGCAGCCCGGCGAATTTCTCCCGGGACAGCGTGTCAAGGTAGTTACTATCCATATACAACCACCTGAGGTCCAGAAGATTCTTAAAAGTGTTGTTCTCTACGGTGGCTATGTTATTGTTGCCCAGGTCCAACAGAATGAGATCCTTGTAATCCACAAAGTGCGATTTTCGGATGCTGTGGATCTTGTTATCTCGCAGGAAAAGCTCCTGCACGTTGGAAAGCTTGGGCTTCAAATCAGCCAAGCTGCTCACGTTCCGGTTGTTGCAGTTCATCTTTAAACCCGACCCTGGGATGTGGTCGCAGCTGCAGCCCCCAGGGCAGGGCAAGCCGTTGGCTGGGGGTTTGTTTCTGGCGCTGCCGGTAGCTATCGCTGCCGTGGGTCTGATTTTGATCTGCCAGTTGCCTGGGATCTTTGTACCTCCGTTTGGAGCCGACCCTGGGGTGGCATGATCTTCTTGCCCATTTGTCTTGAAAGGAGTCGGCAGGGGGCCAGGAGCGAAGGTCTCTTCTTGGGCAGGAGGAGCCGGGAGACTAGAATCCACTCTGTTTTTCAAAGGACACAAGTCCTGTTCAGTGGTTTCATTGAGGTCTTTGCCCTGCAGTCTGGTGGGGGCTTCGCAGACTACTCGGCCGATCAGGGCATTTTTGGGAATGTTTTCGAGCCATTCTTTCAGGGAGAGCAGATCACAAGTGCAGTCCCATGGGTTATCCTCTAGCAGGATCTCGGCAATGCCAGGGATTTGCTCCAAGACCTCCTCGTAGGGCAGCGTTTTCAGCCTGTTTCCCCGGAGGTCGAGGTGAGTGATGGGCACATATTGGAACACATTGGCAGGTAGGGTGCTGATGAGATTGTCGTTTAAAATGAGTACCTCCAGCTTGTTCAAGTCCTGGAAGGCCCCCGGGTCTATATCCCGTAATAAATTAAAATCAGCCTGGAGGTATTCCAGATCGTCCAGCCCCAGGAAAGTCTGCTTTCGAAAAGATTTGATCTTGTTGTTATTGATGTGCAGCCTTTTCACCAGCTGCAGCCCCAGAAAAGCCCCAGGAACGATTTCATGCAAGCCATTATTTTCCATGTGCAAACTAACCGCATTATAAAAGTTAGCGAACTCATTAGGGAAAAGTCGAGTGAGGGAATTGCCATGCAGAAATAGATGGTAAAACTGGGAAGTCGGGGCGGTGAAACGCTGAAGACTTGTAAAGCCCTTTTTTTCACAGTCTACGTGTAGGTCCCCTTCTATCTCATTGCAGGAACAGATCTTCTCTTTGCAAACGTCCCCTGTAACGTTTCCAGCGGCAAAACAAAGAGACGTCTCCAGCAACAGAATCCAAAGCAGCATTTTTAAAGCGAGCAATTCATCCCCGATCTCATCACAAAGTAACAGCGACCATCCTGCTCTCCACAGACACAATTCAAGTTCATTTAGTGCTCCAATGTCCGAACCCAGGGAAGGAGAAGAAAAGGGTTTGGGGGGGTGGGGGTGGATTCCTTCCTCCCTAACCCCCCCGCACTGCAACAACCCAGGCGCCAGTCAATAATTATATCTACAAACTATCCAGGCACGTAGTGCAAGGCAAGCAAAAAAAAAAAAAAAAAAAAAAAAAGTAGAAAAAATAACCCCACTCCCCCTCAACCCTTTAAAAAATAACGAAAAAGAAGTTAAATATATACATATAAATTAAAAATACACCCTTGCAGAATCTCGTCTAGTGTTCCTCACTAACCAGAAAGGGAACAATGCTAGTAATTAGAAGCAAGTGCATGTTAGAGAAACAAGCAGAGGGTTTGCAGCGTAGTACAGGCACACTGCCTGTGCATGGCTGTGCATCGGACTGACCTTGCCTCTGATACAAAGCAGGGTTTTCGGCGGCTTCTGTTGTTGAGGCTGCTGATGGAGTTCTTGCTGTGGCTGCGGGCGGCCCAGGAGTCCCCCCGAGGAGCTGTCCAGCCCCCTCCCGGTGCTGAAATCACGCCCGACCGGAGGACTCACGCTGCCGAACCAATGGCGCTGGAAAATTTCCGCAATCGCTGCGTTTTGTGGCTGTCCATCGTTTCCCTTTCCTCCCCTTCGCTCCTCTTCAGCCTTTTTTTCTGGTCTCCGGCTCTCGGTTACTAGCTCTTCTTTTCTTGTTCTCCTTCTCTTTCTTCTCCTCTTTCGGAATTACGTGGAGGGGGCGGGGGGGGGGGCGAGCTGGCTGAGGGAGGGGGAGAGCGTGAGAATGGGGAGTGGGGGAAGAAGAGAGTTGCTAAGAAGCTCTGCTCGTTCCAGCCTGGTGCACTCTGAAAGATCTGACACCCTCTACTGATCTGCAGTAGCAAAAATCCATCTGGTGAGGGAATGCCGAAGGAAAAAAAAAATCAATCCACGTACAGGGCAAGCGTTAAAAATGTGGGCATTAAAGGCTGTCGATCCACATAGACGTTTATTTTAAAAGGATTATTTAATTCTTTTTGCGTGCTGGAAACTTTACCCTTTCCTTTCCTTAACGACCTCACAGGCCCCACTAGCTCCAGCGTTTGGAAAGAGTGCTTTTAAAACCTTTATCTCCCGATGGCTTGAATAAAATTAGTGTCAGGGTGTCAAGCGAACAGCAATTTGAGGTAATTATACGGCACGCCATTTTCATCGGTGCTTTAAATGCATTTCTTCTGTCTCTGCAGTACAATGTTTTATGTTATCTGATGTCTTTGAAACCGTTTTTTTGTTTGTTTGTTTGTTTCCTTTTTTAACATGTTTGAAAGTAGCTATTTGGAACATATCTTCATATCATATATATTTTACACAATACAATTGGGTATGAATCTTTTTGCTGCTAGGTATGTAACAGGCAAATACTTTTTAAAACTTGGTATAGAATTTTAGTCAATTTGTTCATTGAGAGTTAGGTTTCTCTGATGATGTTTCTTGAATGTTACTTAAGTCTGCAGGGTGAAAACACAGTGCCCGCTTTCGTCTTTGATTCCAGACCCGAAATCCTTCACTGGGAACCGGAAAAGGAGGGAGGGGGCAGGGAAAAATCCCAGTATGATTCGTGAGTGCTCTTAAAAACCCACTGGCAGACTCCTGTGTACACACCACACACACGCGCACACACAGGCTCACCCTCACACTCTCATACCCACGAAGTTTCTGCATCCGTTTGGACGAATTTAAAATGCATACAAGTAAATAACAGGTTGCATTTTGCTAGGGGGAGATAAAAATCTCCAGTCCCTAAGGCTCTGTGCGAACCTTATCTACAGGTAGTGGCCAGTTTCTCTTTGCCGGCTCAGTGGTGCTGCCAGGGCACAGGGCTCAGGCTTTTCCCAGAGAAGTAATTGCTGGGTTCTTCCAACTTAGATGGAGCTTATAAAAAAACCAAGTTCTACTAACATCTGGGACGGGAGAGAATGTGACAGTGCAGCTTCTCTGGAAGGCTGTTTTGCTGACTTAAGAGTCAACGCCTTTTCCATCAAGACTTCTAAAAACTGTGTGCGTGATTTTAGTGTCTGGAATTTACAGGACTTAAAAAAATGTTGTCTGGCCCTTTCTTCAGTCTAAGCAGAGATCGTATGTTCGCATCAGTTTCCCTTTTAATTAGGTCTTACACAAGTTGGACAGTTGTTACAAGCCTGATAATAAGCTGCCTAAAAGATCAAATATTCAAGGATTGTGTATTTGGCAAAGGTTAAAGAGTGAAAGATTTAGGGGGAGGAATGGCTGGGAAAATTCAGGGAAATGTAGAGGAGATTTCTTATTCCAGGTCCAGAAGCTAATTACTGGGGAGGGGCAGGTTTCTTATCTACATATAATATTTTCATATAGTCAAATGTTGTGTTGTCATCTTCTGGTGAAATTCAGTGGAGGGTCATGGATGAGGGTTCAGCTCAGAATGGGGTGTGCGCGCACGCGTGCATGTGTGTGTGTGTGTGTGTGTGAGAGACAGAGAGAGAGAGATTGGAAGGTCTTTTTCAGACAACTTATTACACTTTTAAAAACAATCCTGTTCTTCTTTAATTTAACCTATTACCGCATGCAGGAAGAGGGAAGAGAGCTTAATCCATTTGAAACCATTTCACAAAACTAATGCTGTATAGTTGAGAACTGCAGATGTGGAGGAGGAGCTAAACTGAGGGGAAGGATATTTCTGTTTCTTTGTAATAGGACTCAGATCTGAAACTTCTTGGCCCCAGAAACCACACTGAGAGAGAAGGGCAGACTCATGCAGTGTCTGTGGCAAGACTGAAGCAGAGACAGAAAAATGCTGGCTGTTTAGGAAGAAAAATATTGATGGTAATCATCTAAAATCACACCTTTAAGCTTAATTGGTTACTTATTTATTCAACTTGCTGAATAAATACTTTATGTGAAGAGAATCAAAGAATGTATTGAAGCTGACTTTAAATTAACAGAATTGGGGTAACAAGCAATTGATATTAAGATTTCATCCCCCCCCCCCACCGCACCCATTAAACGCTGTATCTTTCTCTCCTGATTGCTTCTTTCCTCTCAAAACACCAATCACATTAGGAAATTTACGGACAGGATTTTCCTATTTCAATATGTTACAACAATTTTTTCTACCATCCTCAAATAGTTTATTATCTCTGCACTGTAAGAAAAGGACGTGGTATTGCCCAGATGAACAGTCAAACCTCAGAAGAAAATATTAAGGTTGTATCACCTCTATGAAGATATCCACTACCAATTTGTAAGCAAAAAATTGTCACACACGTATAGTTCTATGGAAGATGCACCCTTGTTAATGAGTTAACGAAAGCCTTCTTAAAGTAATTATTTTCATAATAAGTACATTTCAGAGGACTAAAGCAGCTTAGAAATGTATGCCCACCCCTCCGAAGGCTAACTCTTCAAGTACAGCAGTACATTTCTTGGTGGGAAGTAAAAAAAAAAAAATATGGGAATGTGTATGTGATCTAAACATTTCTAACGCCTTAGGAGAACATTTCTTAGGCATGAACTCTTCTTAAAAGGGTTCTACTATATCTATTTGAGGTCAAGTGAACTACTTCAATTGCTTTGCCTCTTATAACAGATGATCTCAGGAGCCAGAGATAAAGGACACTCCAGATGATGATGAGAATTGATAATATTTGCTCGGGGCTGTAGTTTCATTTTTATGCTGTGGCCAGAAGTATTTCAATTGCATCGTTAAATGTTCATTTTTTCTTATTCTTCCTCAAACAGGTTCATCTCTCAAGTGACACAAGTAACATGTAAATATCACAAAGTCATTCAGATTAAGAAAGAGGTCATCAGTCAATAATCTATTTTTTTGCAAATGACATAAAATTTCCAGATATTTCCATGTGTTCCCTGCATATTTAAGATGAAAAAGTAGAATTTATAGCAAACATTAATTTTTATATCTTTTTATTCTTCAGTATTTAATACTCACAATAATTTTTAAAGTATTCAATTTTGATTTTTAATTATAAAAGTAATATATTTTTAAGAAATACAAAATTATATATAAGAAGTTCATCTTCAGTCTTTCCTC
Source organism: Physeter macrocephalus (assembly GCF_002837175.3). Classification (NCBI taxonomy): domain Eukaryota; kingdom Metazoa; phylum Chordata; class Mammalia; order Artiodactyla; family Physeteridae; genus Physeter; species Physeter macrocephalus. Next base: position 57,558,026 of record NC_041226.1, read on the forward strand.
ATCCACACTACTTTTTATTCCAGAGAGAAATACTGATAACTTGTTGGTGTATAGTGATACCATTATCCTATTTTATAAATATGGAAACTGAAATTGAGGAATATTGAGTATACACCAAGATTAAATAATATCTGTTGACTTTTTGAAAGATAGCAGAGCTATAACCTCATGAGCCAAACTTTTACTCTCAGTCTTAAATCGCTATTTATTCTAAATATGCAAGGCTGTTACCTTGATTAAGCTCTCCCTGGATCAGTTTCCTTACCAGTAAATTAAATCATTGGAGTTTGTGGATTTTTTGTTCTCTTCAAATTCTTTTCTTCCGAATCCAACACTTTTAAAAAATAATTTCACAAAAGCTATAGTGTCTTGACTCCTTACACTTTTCACATTTGGATTTAGGATATTTTGTTCATGTATTTGCGTATTCACTAGGGCTTGAAGCCAAGGGTAAATGTAACAGCCACTGTAGAATAGAATTCACTAGTTCTGAGTTTAATCTACTACTATGCTTTCCTATGTTTCATAAGATAAAGGAGTTGTTGGAATTCTTCCTTCTGATAACAACTGTAAACTAAGAGACAAGAACATGAATCAATTATACCTGTAAACTAATATGTTTCGAATGTACGATTTCCCCCATTTTCTTTTTGTAGATTGCAAATAACATTCTAGGAATGGAGTGCCAAGATAATTATCACATTAGATGACTTCTAAAAGGCAAAACAATAAAATTTTAAAAAAATATTTCTTATTTTTAATCTTCCAACTTCCTTTTTTAAACATTTTTATTGGAGTATAGTTGATTTACAATGTTGTGTTAGGTTCAGGTGTACAGCAAACTGCATCAGTCATACATATACATATATCCACTCTTTTTTTTTTAGATTATTTTCCTCTATAGGCCATTACAGAGTATTGAGTAGAGTTCCCTGTGCTATACAGCAGGTTCTTATTAGTTATCTAATTTACACATAGTAGTGTGTATATGTCAATCCCAATCTCCCAATTTATCCCTCCCCTGCCTTTTCCCCTGGTAACCATAAGTTTGATTTCTACATCTGTGACTCTACTTTTGTTTTGTAAATAAGTTCATTTGTACCCTCTTTTTTATATTCCACATATAAGCAATATCATATTATCTGTGTCCTTCTGTGTCTGACTTACTTCACTCAATATTACAATCTCTAGGTCCATCCATATTGCTACAAGTGGCATTATTTTGTAAAAATATTTCTTTTATAGTAAGTTGATTTTCAAAATGTACCTACTTTTATTTATCATCAAATAAACAGCAAACTCAGTAGAACATACCAAAATACCTTTCCCGTTTTTACTCTGTGTCCTGAAATATCATTTTCTCATGTTTATATCGCTTTAAATTTATACTGCTTTGTGTCTTAAGTTCAACCATCTTAGAGTGGAACCTATTTTCTCATTAAGTCCATTTGTCTAATAAAACTCATATGAGTTTTGGACCTGTTTTGGACCTATTGAGAACATTGATCAAAACTGTAAATTTATATGTAAGAAAATCTTACTTTATTCCTTTTACTATACTACACTATACTATACTGAAATAAGAACATATATTTGTACAGTTGTTTATTATATTAATTGGCGCTTAAGCATATGCTGTTAAGAACTTATTCTACTCTTTAAAAAATATCCTACAAGACCATGCAGATAATCACATACAGAAAAAGAGCTCTGTTTTTGTTTCCTACAAAGTATGTATTATAATTTTTAAGATAAAGAAATACATATTACTTGTTTACGTTTTGGAAAATATTGAGAGCAACAAGAACAAAATTAAAGTCACAGAGTTGCAGCACTCAGAAATTAATCTGTGAACATACAACCATATATTTTGTAATACACTTTTTGCACTTAACATTTATTTGTGAAAATGCTCAATGTTAATAAACACCCATTACTATATTATGTTAGGGGCTGAATTCCTTTGCATGACATAAAGTAATCATTGAGCTAATTCCACATTGTTGGAGATTTAGTTCTTTCTAAAAATTTTGCTCTCATAATGCTGCAAAGAACAAGCTTGTACATAAGTCACTGTAAACATCATTATTTATCTTCTTATTACAGATCCCTAGGAGTTGAATTCCCAGGTCAAAGTGTAGGAAAAATGGGATACAAACTGACAAATTGCCTACACAAAATTTTTGCCAATTTATACTCCATGAGCAGTAGATGAAATTTGCCATTCCCCTAAATCCCTACCAACAGTATTTATTATCATTTAAAATATTTCCCACTAGTTCAGTACTTTTAAAGTGAAGCCAATGCTGACCTTATTACTTGAGCAAATTCATTTCAATTTCTAATTATTTATTGAATTATTATTATTATCGTTTGCCTTCTTCATTCCTATTCAACTTTTAAGATATAATTTTTACTTAACAGCACTTCTGTGAGTCCTTTCCATACCAAGCCGCCTATGCATCTCAATCCCTTTCATCTTAATACCATCAACAGAATAACTACTAAATTGTGTTTTTAAAAAATTATTTTGTTTTAAAACATTATTTGTTTGAAGCATTGATTTCTCACTAGAGTATAACATTCTTGAGGGCAGAGATCAAATCCTTTTATCTTTTTATATCTGTCCCCTAGCAGAGTACTGGGCCCATTATGTGGTGTGACGTACACAGACCAACAGAGAAATAAGGTGATATGTGAGTTAGTGATAAATTGAGTGCGGGCAGATCACAGGAGTTAGGAAGCTCAGAGACAGGATTAATTCACAAACTAGGAACTTGGGAAAGAGACACAATCTATGTAGACTTTTAAGTTCCACGTTTTCTACGCATTATGTGCACTTGATATATTTTCTCCTGTGTTATAGTGCATATATTTATAAAATTATTTTTCTTCTCCAGAAAATGAGTTTCTAACCTACATTTTGTATATCCCTTAAGAGTTAGTACAGTACCATGCACCTGGATGACAACCAATAAATGTGTGATGATGCTAATGATAGGAATGAATTGTTAGTTTTGCAAGAGAAAGTAGATTGTGAAATTAACTGTTGTGAATATAAAGATCTGAAAATCAGAAAATCTAAAGACCCGGTGAGTTTACCTCTTCAGCTTATTGACTGGACTTTTAAAATGCATAAAAAGAAAAATATTATTTGTTATTGTATTTGTCTTTTGGGGGATGTGGCAAATTTTTAAAGAGGTTAAATTGTCTTCCTTATTTCTTTTATTAATAAAAATATCTCATATTAAAAAATCTCTCTTTCTGTGCACTAGCTATATTATTATCTTTGTCATGTACATTACTATGCCTTCCTTGGGTCTTATTTCAGGCCAAAATTTGACTCTCTTTTTTGAGAGTGTTCATGTGACATCAAGATAATGCAACAATTTTAAAATGTATTATACCCATACTCTGTTTCAACAGTTTTCAAAAAAGGTAGATTTTAATATCATTTATTTATTTATCTTTACGTGTGCACAGAAGCCACACACAAACGTTCATACACTGCAAGCATTGTTTAATATGTCATATAATACCTACCCTGTGTAAGATACCAGAATACAAAAATGTAAGATGGCCAATGTCACCATTTGCATTTTCATTCTTGTCTGCCGTATCCTGAAGAGGAGGAATAAATCTCCAAATCACATGCACTCTTGGAGGCCAGGTAGAGTGACGTATTTAACAGAGGTAGATGGCTTTTTGTGATGGCCATTAAATCACATCTTGTGGATGGCTAATATCTAATCATCTGATGAGAAAGTTCAACACCATCTCTTTTAGATTTCTGCACAAGCACCATGTACTAGCAACTAACTTTTATTTCAACATCATGAAAAATGGAAATCCTATCGGGCACTTTGAATTACCCAAGGAAAAAGATTAAATACTATCTGTTAAAGTAGAAAACATGTCATTTTCTAATCAGTTGGAATTGGCAACTCTTACATTTACGGTAACTATTAGGCTGTGAAAAAGCATTATCTCACATGAGCAGTAACGTGGAGTTTTGAACATATCAAGGACTTTGGCATCAAACTCAGAAAATCAGTTTTCTGTACACTGTGCTTATGGGGGACTCTTACTTCGTAACACTGGTCAGTTTCTTTTAAGTCTTGTTGGGAGATAACCTATACTTACCATCATCAACGATAAAAACTTTAGCCCTCCATTTTCCCAGATCTCATGGTGGCTCTAGCAGACTGTTTGACTTGGCCTGGCCAATTAGACTCACATGTCTGGATTTTGAAATTTAGACCTAGTGACATGTGGAAAGAGAAACAGAAGAGTTTCCACTAGCAGTGGTAGTACTGGCAGCAAGCAGGAGCATGCAGCACAGCTCTGATAGGGAACCTGTGCTCGGGATCCCCTGCTGAGGGTGAGCTTGATGCAAACTGTTGGGCTGCTGGTCGGAACACTGGCAACACCATCCTCAGCACAGGACGCTGCGCGGTGGCGACTTCAGCGGATTCTGACAGTGGGGCCACTTTTGTTTCTGTCCATCTACCCAACGTGGTTGGCCTTTCCAGAGACTTTGGGAGCTACTCAGTTTTCTCTCTCTAAATGTCTTTTTCTGTGTGAATAAATCAGGAAATCTGACTGATCTGAAATGTGAGTAAAGTGAACATAACATTCTGGTTTTCCTAGAAAAGTCCTGGCTTATGCTGCTTTTTCCAGCAGTAAATATACACAGCACACAACTTCACTTTCCCAAGTGTCCCGATCCATACAATAAATTATATGGTCAACCCAACAAAGAAGCCATTTCTCCCCTTGGAAATCTGTAAATTAAATGACATAAATAGGGTACTAGCCAGTATACTCTAGGTAGGTTTAAAAGTGGGATAAAAACCCCACAACTTTTCAGTTCACAGATTCTAGTTAGCCTGTTCCTATAACAAGTATTTGGACGTGAATCATTCATGCATGGAGCTGTACAAGTAACAGATCTCCTGCTCCACAGTAGGTATAACTTGGGAAGCATTCATATCTGTGATAAGAATAAAAGGGCACAGCATACTTAAGCTCTCTTGGTGGTTACTGTTGTTGTTGAAATAAGTGTACATAAGCTTGAACAGCTGAATGTTAGAAAATTAACTAAATAATTAGTATTTTAAGGAAAAATTCTAGAAACCAAGGAAGGAGAGAGAATTGAAAAAAATTTTGGTTATATTCGGTTAAGTACCAATTTTTACAGAGTTGTAAGGGATGTAAGGGACCCTGAAGGCCTGATATGACGCAAACCCTCAGTACGATAGTCAATGGCTTTTTGAAACACAGTGTACATCTCCTATTGTTAAACTCTGCACATGTAGTCTGAGGATTTATTTTTCTATATTCCTGGTCAAAATGTAAGGGGATCCATATCAACTTTTATACTTAGAACTTTTAAAATTAATTGTTGTCTTAGACTGGCTTTTAGGTTTGGGAATTATGATGCTCAGGGCACGTAGCAATTGAACATCTTCCCCAGCACAGGGTTTATTTTGAAACTTGACCTCGCAGTGATGCTATTCAAGAGGTAATTCTGCATGGAACATTCTGAAGGAACCAAGTGATAACAATGCACCCACAGAAACTACTTCTCAGATGAAAATTCCCACCATCCCCCAAAATTCTACCAATGCTTTTTCTAATAATTTATGAAAGATAATTGTAGTTTATCAAAGATTACTGTACAAAAAGTAAGTAATTTTTTCCTACTTCTGAGATAATGATGGCTAAAGGTTTCAGAATATTATAGTGATTACACAGCAGAAGATAAATTCAAATTTTGTAATCATATTTGAAAATCCACAGTGTCACTTTGAGGGGGCATTGAGAAATAAGGCTTTAAAGCCAGCAAATCAGTTCAGTTTTAACATTATTGTTGTTTACGTATCCAGTTGTTCCATCTCTAGGAGCATCTTCGTAGGTCAGCTGAGGTTGGCGTGTTAGACTGCATGGCTTGCATAATTCCCTTGAGAGAATTTTATCATTTCTCATTTTACTTGGGTCACTGCGGCTAGGCTAACTAGCTACATTCCTATTTCTTCTTGGACAAGTGCCTCCATTGTAGCCATTTATTTCTCTGAACATATAGTATGATATGTGTGCTTATATTAAAAGTACAATACTTATTTCAGCTCCCAATTATTTCAAGCTGAAGTTCATATCTAAATCACTGTGACATATCCTTTGCCTGGAATATTTCTTTTTGTCCAAAGCCTTTCTCCTTATAATAGCTACTGTGAAGTCTAAGATGTGATCTCATATCTTGTAGCTGATTTACATATTATTAAATAAACAAATATATACACATATACACAGGTGTACATACACATGTACACCTGTGTACATATGTATACACAAATATAAATAGGTGTACATGCATGTGGATGTGTGTGTATATTTTCCTCAAATGTGGCTTTCTGTCTCAACTTGGTTGTCTCCCATCAGTGAGATTTTTTGAAAAGTGACTAAATCTTCTTTATCTTCATTGTTTTTCAGTAAAATTGGAATAATAGCTTATTTTCGAGAACATAAGATTCTCCATACATATTAATGAACAATTCATATTTTTGTCTATGTCTTTATAATATTATCTGCCTGCCTTTCTTTTTTTTTTTTTTTTTTTTTTTTACATATTCTTCCTTTTTCTAATATGGCACAGCTTGAAATTGTCAACCTAAAAATACCCATTGACTGGACTAGAAAATATATGGAATATATGCATGGGATATTTCAAATTTAATGAAAGCTTTTGAATAACATCTAATACTAATAAAGAAAATTCACTAGTTTAATAGCTATGTTAAAAACAATTGTGTTAAACGGGTACCAGATTTTCATTCTAAAACTCACACAGTTACTTGCTGTTTTTCTTAAATGAAGTTTTTTTGTATAATAGGTTTTAATTAAGGGGGGAAATTTAGCAAAAGTTTATTTTACAGTAACTTTCTAAAATGCCTCTATACAAGGCCATTTTCACATGTCGTTGTAATTGACCTCATAGTACCTGAATCTATTTGAATTTAGTTTAATCAAGTAGCTTATTTGTAACGCTTATGAAATTCACTTCTTTGAATTTTTTATTTGTTAGCATACAACCTTCATAAAAATACTTGTCATTGAAAAACATGGCTACCACAAATTGCAAATATTGTTACTTTGATTTAAAAATTAAGTAGAAACAATAATAAAAACAAATACACAATACAAATTTCCTTACACTTTAATGCTTTTCATCTTTAATACTGTGTTTGAGATGTACTATTTTAATATACTCTTCCACAACTGTTTTTACTAATTTGAATTTGAAAATATTTCTTAATTATTCTCAAATATTCCACCCTTTCTGAAATTGGAAATAACTAATTGAACCATCAAAACCCAGTAATTTTGCTCTTACTTTTAATCTTTTTATCTACTTCTTCTAAACTAATCTAAAAATAAGTAGTGATAACAGCATATTTAATATTTTCATAACTGTAATTGTTTTAAGTTCTCATATTAAAAGAACACCATTAGGAAACTCTCTAGAAGATGATTATTTACTGCAGCATTACTACTATTTCAATTGCAATTTTACCAGTTTAGCCAAGTTTTGCCTTCTGCTACATCAATTAACTCTATGTAAACCATTTTTATGTCTTCAAATCATAAATAACTGGGTTTATACCATTGTTTCTCCAACTTTTTATATTTTCTACATAGCACTTCCCATGCCAAGAGCCTTTTAGAGACTTTTTTCCCCCTAATCTTCCACCCATAAAATTTCATACAGGAAATACACTGTATATCATATATGTGCTATGGCCCTTTGGAGGTTTACAAACCATTGTAATATCTAATATTCTGCCACTCCAAGCCAAATTTTTCCCTTTGTGGGTGATATTGCCCCCACTGAAAATGTGTGATCTATTCCCACAGAGTTTACTACTAGTTTAATAACATATTTACAATTCATGATATTGCTGAAGGAAGACTTGCTGAAATAGTCACCACCAGCACATAAAATATGTCAATAGCATTAGAAGATAACATAAATCAGTTTGTCTCTGAGGTTGTCTTGAAAAATCACAATCAAATGTCATATTTCAATAGGATGTTTCTAAGGTAAATCAACCAGACGCAAAATCTTACTTCCATAAATTATAGTTCTGCTCACAGTACTTAAACATCTGCAAACATGTCAGTCAACAGACATGTTGAAATGCTCTCCCGATCTATGTTAAGAGAAGACATCATTTTTTTTTTCATCTGAGGCTTATTACAACTAGTATCAGCACACATGCCTCTGGCAAATGGTTTGCTGCACTGTGCTTGTCCTGCTGTCAATCTCAATTGCCTAGTGTCAGGAGTTGTATGCTTGGCCAACCCCAGTACCTTTGAGCTGGACTCTCTCCCTCACCAATGGGGTGAAGAGGAGGGGAGCGAAACAATGGGAGAATAAACAGCCTTGTTTGAAAATCTAATTTCAAATTACAACCAAATAAAACACAAAACCGTGGATATCAATAGGATGTGTAAATAGTCGTAGCTTATTGCTTATTTTGCATAATAAAATAAAAAATGAATAATTATGACTATGTATATCACTATTTATTTAGTAAATGGTTATTAAATTACTTTGCTTTACATGTTTAAAATGTCTAAGCACAGAAATATAAACAAATTAGAGGCTTTTGTTAATATAGTATCAAGTTTTACTCTAATATCTACCTCTGGATCCTTGGCATTCTGTTCTATTTGAGGTCATGTCACTGCCTTTTCTGAGGCTAGGCAGAAGTAGTATACAATTGGCATTATCTATATAAATAAGAGATTTTCAGATTTTGATCATGATGAAAGCATTTTGTTTCATGAAGATCAAAATCCAATGACACAACACAGAATCAAAGGCAGCTTCACCAAAATTTTAGTTATTTTCCTAGGATAACACATCTATTCAGATTTGAACTTTCACACATTGGCTACATCTTCCCAGTGGATCTATTATTGAACAAAATAATTGTTGCAGTTCAGTGCCCAGGAAGAGTAAACATACTTCTAATGCACTTTTAAAATTTCCCATGTGTGTATATCAAATACGATAATGTGGAAGAAGTCGCTGTGTTCCAAAGTGCCGTGAAAATGGGAGCTACTTTGGCTACATTTTCAACTTCTCGAAAAAAGGGACTGGGTCATGTTTTTCTTTGTATTTCTAGCATCTGGCAGAGGGCCTGGCACAGTGCAGCTGCACAGAATTAAGGAATTAATTAATAGTATGTTTGGTTTCACAAAGGATTTAAGGTAGTTTATACAGGAAATATACACAATAACAAAATTTAGATATAGACGTATTTTTAGGGAGAATTCAATTTGGAAAAGGCCATCAGGACCATAAGGTTTTCAGTCATTTTAATTTGGTTACACATTTGCTCCTGAGCATTATGGTATCTGAAACAAAATGGGTAATAACACTTCTGCTAGTTTATACCTATGATTACAGGTAAGGTGTATTCCACATTTGCGAAATTACTCACGGCACGTCAAATTCATAGAATTCCTGTGATGTTTTCTCTTTCTACACTCTTCTAGTAAGAAAAGAATAATTCAAAAAAATGTACTTTCATTTTATTAATCACCACATCTTATGCCCTGTCCTGTTAATCAAACATAACTTACCATTCAATAGTCTACTTCCATTTATAAGTAGGTCCACTGGGTGCAGGATTTTTGTTTTTTTTTTTGGCGGTACGCGGGCGTCTCACTGTTGTGGCCTCTCCCATTGCGGAGCAGAGGCTCCGG
>NC_041226.1:57567875-57631311 GCF_002837175.3 Physeter macrocephalus
CCCTGCATCGGCAGGCGGACTCTCAACCACTGCGCCACCAGGGAAGCCCTGGGTGCAGGATATTTTTAAACATCCATGAGTGGGTGGCCAAATTCTGAAAGTAAGTACTATATTGGGAGTTACTTTATAATATGGGGAGGTAACTATAGTTTCCTTAAGAAAACCAATTTTTTTCAGAAGTATTGAATATAAGTGCATATTTTCAATGTAGGTTTTCATATAGAAGAAACTGAGAAATGTCAGTATTTTGGATAACATAATAACTCCTTAGAGCAAATAAAGGAATGAGTTTTAAAGGCTGTTCCTGTAATAATCTTTTGGTGAAACAGCAGCACTGCGTTCAAATAATTTGGTAGGGTGCCGAGACTGAATAATTTACATACAAACTCCTTGATTGTATGGCTTAATCCATGTTTAAATCCTTAATAGTCAGTAAATATAAAAGGATTCCATATGCTTCATAAACTCTTTCAAAGTAAAATTGTGGTATATGTTAGTCTGCTTCCTGTCAAAGGTTAAGAAGCTTAAAAATGCTCATGACTGTACAATGAAGGATAACTTTGAATTATTTCAAAAACTAGGTGAAAAAGACACATGGCAATGACTTCCAAATTAATAGTTTAGAAGAAATATTTCTCTTCTTATTTATGTGAAACAATGTTATAATGTGGTCCATTGTTATTTTTTATTATTGTATATGTTGACATATACATATGTATTAATAAATGAAGATGAGCAGAAGAAAAAGAGAGTTTTCTAATATTAGCCAAGGAGGGACCACCATTATTTCTTTTCTTCTTATAGAGATAAGAAATATATCAAAATATCTTCATATATTAGTAAATTTAAAGGAGGTATGAACAGAAAAGTTTTCAACACTAGCCACTCTTGAGCTGTAAAGTATAAAACACTATGAAAATTAAAGTTAAAAGATGCCAAAACATTATAGAAAATATGCCAAAACAATCAAAAGAGGTGGGAGGGCACTTAGATCCCAAAGGATACTAATTAATGCTCAAATATAAATTTAATCACTACATTTTGCAGTTCAAAAAACAAAGATGCACAACTTATATTAAACATCAGCTATGCAATATCTGCCCTGCCTATTTCATGTCTATACTCTGAGGACTAAGAAAGATGATGGGGGAGCTTCCCTGGTGGCTCAGTGGTTGAGAATCCGCCTGCCGATGCAGGGGAACCGGGTTCGCGCCCCGGTCCGTTCGTGCCCCAGTCCGGGAAGATCCCACATGCCGCGGAGCGGCTGGGCCCGTGAGCCACGGCCGCTGAGCCTGCGCGTCCGGAGCCTGTGCTCCGCAACGGGAGAGGCCACAACAGTGAGAGGCCCGCGTACCGCCAAAAAAAAAAAAAAAAAAAAAAAAAGAAAGATGATGGGGACAAAGGGGCCTTGTAAACTGTAAATCACTCTGTCTTAGTTATTTAGGTGACCATTATTTTACTTTCTTTTCTCTGTTCGTAAAATATTTTTAAATGAATAACTATATGAAATTTCTGAGCAAAACCCAGATGCACACCTAGAAGCTTTATCAGATTCTTTGAAATGTGTCTTTTTTTGTAAAGAATTGATGAATCCAGAGATTATGATGAAAACATAGTGCTTATAGTTAAAAGTAAGGTACTGTGCATTTCAAAATTTAAAAAGGTAGATCTCATGTTAAGTGTTCTTACCTCCCCCAAATAAAAATTAAAACTAAAGAAACAAGGACTTCCTTGGTGGCGCAGTGGTTAAGAATCCGCCTGCCAATTCAGGGGACACGGGTTCAATCCCTGGTCCGGGAAGATCCCACATGCCCGGAGCAGCTAAGTCTGTGCACCACAACTACTGAGCCCTCATGCCACAACTACTGAAGCCCATGCCCCTAGAGCCCGTGCTCTGCAACAAGAGAAGCCACCACAATGAGAAAACCGTGCACCGCATCGAAGAGTAGCCCCCCACTCGCCGCAACTAGAGAAAGCCCGCATGCAACAACAAAGACCCAATGCAGCCAAAATAAATAAATTAGCTTAAAAAAAATTAAATTAAATTAAAAAGATAAAGGGACACAAGGAAGCTTTTGGAGGCGATGGATATGTTTATTACCCTGTTTGTCTGATTGCAGTGACGGTAGCATGAGGGTATTCATATGTCCAAACCCATTAAATTGTATACATTAATTACACCTCAATAAAGATGGGGGATAAAACATGTTAGAGAAGTGTAGAAGCCAAACATAAGAGCCGTAGGAAAGCCTGTAAAACAAATATTCCTTTTTTTAGTGTTTACTCTCCAATAAATGTAAGTGTAAACTTATTAAAATTTATTTATTTTGAATTTTTATTTATTTTTTTATACAGAAGGTTCTCATTAGTTATCCATTTTAAACTTATTAAAGTTTACATGGCATGTTTCCATTCTCGTCTCATAATACTCTAGCTTATATTATAGGCATGTTCTATCTCCCACTATAAACTGTTTGAATTTATGTGTGCATGTATATATGTATGTATGCATAAATGCATATATGAGATATACATATCTATATATATGTCTCTCTCTATATATATATAAAATCTCAGTGCTCAAAATAACATCACAGTTTGTACATTGGTATGGATGGCAATAACGAGACCTCTTTACTTTCTAGTCCCTGAAAGATATACTTTCACATAGGTACATATTATCTTAAACACATGCTGCTTCACCCTAAAGACTAGCTCATTGCGTAAAGTCATCTGATACCAACAAGAAACTTAAAAATAAGAGAAAAGCATTAGAACCAGAGCGCAATAAAAGGAGAATCACAAAGTAATATACTGGCAAAGGACATCCAAGAATGTTAAGGAAAAGAGTGAGCCTGGAAAGTATGTCCACTTAAGTCCTTTAATTCTGATTTCACACTCATCAAACCTCCTTCTAACTACTGTATATCTTCCCCAGACATTCCCTATGGGAACAGGAATAAACAGAGTAGATACTCAAAATGAATTTTCAAATAAATAAATAAATGACAATTACAGCTTAAAATTAACTCTGTGGAACACTTTTTCTTTATATCTTTGCTACTCATTTAGCTACAAATTACAATTTCCTTATATCAGAATTATTTCATTTCACATTTTCTTTTAATGTATAACATATTGATGCCTGATTTTCTCACCTAGGCTGTGCATACTTTGAAATCAAACTATGTTTTACATTAATGCATAGTAGGTTCCCAGTAAATATTTATTCTTTAATTTCTCATGATAAAAATAAAACAAAACCCAATTTGTAATTCTATGTATCAAAGAAGAGATAATAACATTGTTAATTCATTTTTTTCTCTAGTGGCTCATAATATAGAACTAATTTGTAATTTCTGAGCTTCATTAAATACATCTAGAACTATGCATTTAAGTTCAAAATTATAGTGTCAATTAGGCATACATGGAAATCATCTTTTAACACAAAAAGTAGAAGATACCACGAGAGACATGCCTGTTCTAAGCTAATTAGTGTACAATGGAATATTTTCAGTTAGAGGGGTGTTTTCCACAAATAATTTTACCATTGATATAAATTCATGTACCTCATGAAAAAGACTAAAAATGTTATGATTCCATGTCAGGTTTCTAGAGCCATTTCTACTTGTCTCAGAAAATTGTGTTTTGTCCAATAAGGCACATTGGAACTCAAACAGTTTTCTCCATGCCTTTCTCCCCATCCCACCTGCCTTTTTTTCACTACTACCTTTTCTATCCTAATTCGCTTTTCATTTAAAATGTATAACTAAAAGAATCCAGTCATGTATACAGTGAATTTCTAAACAATCTTCAAGTCGATCAAATACTACTATATTTTCAAGATTTCTAAATTCTATTTATGTGATTTTTTTCCTTTATACAGTCCATGAGACAGTATTAAGTAAATATTTGTTAAAACAATGCAGTATCTGCTTAATGTTATTGATTCAGCTACTAATGAGTTTATAGCCCATCAAAAATATAACATTTCTATTTTGCTTTAGTACATTGAAATTTTAAAAAGATTTAAGTCATTGGTAGACCCTCTTCTGACCCTACATTCAAATTAGTTAACAGAACATGCTATTACATTTGCCCATTTGAATATACTACAAAATATTTTTTAAGGTGTCTGATACTCTAAACAGAGCATTAAAATAAAAATAAATTAGAAAAAATACAGGCTGCATATGAAAAATTGCAATTTATTCATAACTACTAAGAATGTGCATTCCTCTTAGTTCTCAATTACAGATATATTTACATATTTTGAGGTTATACGAGGTGGTTCCTGAGATCCCTGCAGGTCTGTGACTGATATATATGTATCGGTGAAGAACAAATGAATGGATAGATAAATACAAGAATACGGCTACTGTGATTTAGGAAAAAAGTGGTGATAGAGTGAATGCTTTGCTGAAAAGTACAGTTGTTTGGTCTGTGAATTCATTCTTTGGGACTGAGGAGCTAAACTGGGATTTTGGATTTTGTAAGAACTTGCAGTTTGCATAGAATAGTATCCCATTTTAATATGAGGCCGAATGTTTTGCTGCCCTCACCAGGACACCACAGCGTATGCAACTCTTAATTGCATTGAGAAGACTTTTGAATGTTTGCCTAGACATATTCATATACTTCTATGCATGTACATATAAAATCCTACTGGAAGCCTTATTATACTTCTAATTTTTTTATTCATTCATTCATTCATTAAAATGAAGGCACCAGAAACATCAAGCAAAACCAACTGAAAACTAATATCAATTTTGAGTAATACAAGCATGCTAATGAGGGAAATGTTTGTTTTATACCAATTTATGATTATAAAGACTAAAAGAATATGCTTATTTTGTGAAGCCTAATAAAATAATGTGTCATGTACAATTAAATTAGGACATACATTTATTTCAAAAGCAAAATAATAATAATGTGCCCATAGTTTATATAATTATTTAAGTCCAAGGAAAACATCCCCTTATCAGGTGAAAAAAATACTCATCTGGCGGCAGAAGCATGTGCTTAATCAAAGCCAAGAAGAAAGGTTGAGGCACTCACAGAAATCTATTGAGCACTACACCCCTCTCTGGGCCTTTAAATGTAATGACATACATGTTATTATCTACATACTTTTCCACAAAGACCTTGATTTTTTTGGTCTTTCAAATTAATGATTACTGATAATTGCTTACTTTTTTACATTGCATTTCTTTTTTATGTGAAAAATATACTGTTTTCTGAGCCACTTATTATTTAGGTCAGCCTTATTGTAGAAAGATCTATACAAGTGTTTGTGAGTTGTCATTAACTGTAGAATTCTTGAAGAAAAACATTTCAGGACCCTGAAGGCATTAAGCTAACTGAGGTAAGTCAGACAGAGAAAGACAAATACCATATAATTTCAATTATATGCAGAATCCAAAAGAGAATCTTGCAGAAACAGAGAGTAGAATGGCTGTTACCAGAGGCTGTGGATGGGGGAATTGGGGAGATGTTGCTCAAAGGGTACAAATTGTAGTTAGAAGATAAATAGTGATTATAGCCAATAATACTGTATTATATACTTCAAAGTTGCCAAGAGACCACATCTTAAATGTTCTCACCACAAAAAGAAATGTTAATTATGTGATGTGTTACAGGTGTTAACTAACACTATAGTGCTAATCATATTGCAAGCATCAAATAAACATGTTGTACAATTAAACTTACACAAGTATATCTCAATAAAAAAATATAACATACAGAATAAGAAAAGAAGAATATTTCAGATTTTTAAGGTGATGAAGAAAGGACAATAGCTCTTATACAATAGCTTGCTTTTTACACTTCGATAAGTACAGCTGGGTAAAATCAGAGATATTCCATGATTTCCCTGGAAGAGCTTTGGACGGTATATGACTTTCCACCTTCTAGATTTTAAGAGATGATTAATGAAACCATTTGTACTTGAACTGAGAGTTTGTTCTGAACATATATATATTAATATACATAAACTTATAAATTGTTGAAACAGATTCAAGAATATTACACTTTATAAAATGTGTAAAATGGGTATTTGAGTGTTTATTTTATTCTTTTTAGTATGTATCTATGTTTCTTTTTTCTTGATTAATCCTCAAGAAAAATATGTCTCTTTTATTACTCTTTTCAAACAGTATTTTTTTCTTCTTTATTGCCAACTTTTTATCTTCTCTATTGCATCTTCTTTCTCTAATTCATTAACTTCTTCTCTCATGTTAAACAGTTCATACCTTCTTTGAGTTTTATTTAGTGTTCTGTTTCAGACTTAAGTTAGCCATTTTGCTATTTTCATCTTTTTATTCTTGTCTAATATAAATATTAAATCCATAATTTTTCTTCAATATATTATTGTTCATTGTATTAATATGTACTATTTTCATTGCCTTCAAATTTTTATGTTATATGGAAAATCACTGGGAGATATTTAGAAATGCATTTAAAATTTTTCACATGCACACACTGTATTTTGATACTGACTTCTGACTTAAATTTCTGTGGTTCAAGCATATGATCAGTCTCACAATCATACTTTAAAAATGTTAAACTTGCTTTAAAGTCTAGTACATAATTGATTGTAATATATATTATCTGTGAACTTTAAGAAGAATGTGTTTTCTGTAAACATTGGATGTTGCATAATGTTGTTCAGATATTTTATATTCCGTAATTTTGTCTACTTGAATGTACAAATATTTGATGCAGGTATTTTAATGTCTTAGAAATATCATGACAGATTTTTCCAAATCTCATCAAAATTAGATTACTTTTTGTTCATATATTTGTGTTATGTTTACTTTAACAGGTGTCAAACTATTTTGTTTTGATATTAAAATAAATAATCATTTTCTTTGTATTTGATTGGTATATATTTGCTATGATCTTTTACTTTCATCTCTCTTTTCTTATATATTAATTATGGCTTTAGGAAATAGGACACAGCAGCCAATTTTTACATCTTAACTGGCAAACTATTGTTTTTATTTATAGTCATCCCTAATATATTCACATTTATTTCTACCTAAATATTTTGACTTTTCCATTTTCCTTTCTTTTCATATGCTTTTATATTTTCCTATCTTATTTTGATAGGTCTTTTTTCTTTTATTCCACCTTTCTATAGACTCAGAATTTATGCACTCTATTTCTATAATTTTAATGGTTATGCTTAAAACTTTACAATATATACTTAAGTCAGTGAGGTTAAAAATTTAAACAAAATATATTTAATTATCTTCATTCCTAAGAATGTAAAAACTTTAGAACTCTAACTTCACTCACTCTTCACAGATTACATGCTTCTGTGGTTCCATTTAATAAAATAATTTTCATTAGACTTCCTTTTGTTTTTTTGACTTACATGTATACAATTTCTTGCTTATATTCATTCTTTACCTCAGTTTTCCCTGCTGAGATTATTTTCTGTTAGACCCATAAAGTTATAACTTCTTTGATCTCAAGCTACTTCATTGCTTATGATAATTGACTCAAAGGTAAATTTTGTTAATTTATATGTGAACTCTTTCTCTCTAGGAAAGAGTTTAGAACTTACTCTTTATCTTCCTGAATCTTGTCATTCACTTTTTTGAGTACTTGCCAAGGCTATGCAGCTCAGATACTTGTGTTTCTGAGAAATTTCTTTCTATTAGCTTTTATTTTCTTTGCTCTCTTTATCAGCATTCATATTTAGTTGTATATCAGATTTCATTTATTGCTTTTCCCTCATTTTGTCCTTTTGTGTTATTTCTTTGGTATATCTTGACTTTTATAAGCCATCGGTTGTTTTGTATTTACTTTTAGAAATAATATTTTTAATTTTCAAGAGCTTGTTATTTCCTATTTTGATTTTTTACATTTTTCTTATACTGTGAATGCAATATTTAAGTGAAATACAGTTACTCTAAAATTCACTTCTTTTCCGCAATCTGTTTCCTGTAGAGGAGTGGTTCTCAACTAGAAATGATTTAGTCCCCTTAGAACACTGGCAATGCCTGAAGACACTTTGGGTTATCACAACTAACAGGGACGTGCTGTTGGCTTATACTGTGCATCATGTCCAAAATGTCAATAGTGTCATAATTGAGAAACCCTGCTTTAGAGTCATTTTTAAAATCTCAATTTTTGATTCTTCTACTGATCCTTGAATATCCTTTCATATTTAAAAATGAGACAATAAAAAGCTGGTTTCGACCTTTATGTACTTGTGTGATTTTGTCAATGGTGAGCTTTGTTACAGGATGAATAGAACAAAAACAAGAATGTATACTTGGCATTTAATCGCTTCAGAGAAAAATTGTTTAATTCTTTGCTTGAGTGCCTAGCTTCCAGAACTTTATAAGATGGTGTAAGAGAAGAGGTGATGGAATTTTATGGTTCATATACAGTCATGTAATGAATCCTCTTGTTTGGTAAGGTATATCAGTCTTACACTTTATTGTATGCAGGATTCTCAAGTTTCTACTTTCCCTCTATTCTCCTGTGACAAGTCTTTGCTGTTTCTCCTTTGTTTATACTATAAGCTCCAGTTATTGCTGCCCTATTTCATCACTTTCACCTCTTTATTTGCTCTCAGCATTCAGAATTTTGCTCAGACCTCGTCTGATGATTCTACTTCACCTATCCTCCTGAATGTTGCGAGTTTGTAATTTTAGGATTTTAAAATTTCACTTTAATGGGGTTTTTGGATGTAAGGAAGGTAGATGTGCCAAATGTATCCATCAGTTGCAGTCGTCGTTGAAAAACATTTGCTTCTTTCACTTTTGAACTTGTGGAATCATTGGAAAGTATTAAAATCAGCCATCTAGTCTTCTCCCAGCAGTTGAGATAATCTATTTCATATGCTTTTTTAAAACATATTCCTTCCCACTCAGAACCCTTTAACAGTTCCTCTTTGCATATTGCCTAAAACATAAAATCCTTCTCCTGATTTCCTACTCAAAGTGCCTAATGATCTGGACCCTGTTTATCTCTGTAATCTCATCACTCTTGTGATGACTGTGGAGCAGTCATATTGATCTCATTGCCCCCCCAAATTAAATTCTTTCTAGGTTTAGAGACTTTACAAATGCTATTCCTTTTGCTTGGAGAAAAAATTTTTAACTGAAATTTACTTCCCGCAGGGGACCTTCTCTGAGCACCACTCACTCCCCCCATTCTAATATTAATTATGTCTAATCGTTGTAAGTTCTCATTTTGCCCCGTTATTTTTCTTTCAAAGCACTCTCACTTTTTAAACATTACATAGTCACTTTTTGTAACTATTATAGATAACTTTCCTTTCTACAAAGTTTTATGAGGGCATGGATCACATTTTTCACTGAACACAGTATCCTCAGAACTTAGAGTGTCTAGCACAGAGTAGGCAGTAATCATACAGTTATAAATAAGTTAGTGACATTAAAATATGCTATTTGTATTTTTGATATTGTCAAGTATAATCATAATGACTCCCTTCTCAAAAGATAAGCTTTATGCACCTAAAGTTTAATCACTGAATGAATGGAAGATTATTGTGTATCATAAAGAATGGGGGATATCTTGCAACATATGCATCTACATATGTATCTATATGTGTGTGTCTGTGTTTTCTTTTAATCTTGAAATGACTCAAAAATCCCTATCGTTTTAATGCTACACAAACCTTAGATTATAAGATTTCTTGGTTTTTCAATCTCTCTCTCTCTCTCTCTCTCTCTCTCTCACACACACACACACACAGAGTTCTGCGATCTTCCTTCCTTTCTACAATGTTAATTTTGCTGCAAATGGCATATTATGTCCCTGACATATCCCATTCTGAACAAGAATTCCTGAGATTCATGGTCTTGAAACGTTATTAAGTCATTAGTTTAATGAGTTCAATAATTAAACCTAAATACTACTGTTTCTTTTCAGAAATATTAAAATAAAAATGTTCCCATATTGTACATTTGATGTAGAATTTTTATCACCAAATAACAAAGCTCATGGGCAGATTTGTGGTTGTCATATAAGCCAAAAATTGCATACTATTTGAAAAGAACTATGTGCTATTACTTGATATAGTAAATTTCCATTAAGATTTTAAAGCCACAAAGAGGCACTTTACCAAAGTCCTCATTAACCTGTATCAGTATATAGATGCTTTACATCTAGATGATGGAGAAATATAACTCTATTAAGAGCTGTTATAATATTCACATTACAATAGTTTCTCCAAATGTCCTTTACCTTCTACTAAATTACTTCATTATAATCATAAAAATGTAACAGGATATTACTTTATTATTGCATCAGTATTATATCACTGTGCAAGTTCTTGTGCATTTTGATTTTTCAATACATGTCTGTATTGAGAAAAGTTTGTCATGTTGAAAAATTAGGCCTCCCTTGCCTCAAAGACAAGTAATTTTATTCAGAATTCTTTTTGTTTAAATATTTCACTGTTGTCCAAATTTTAATCAATTCCGAAGTATTGAATTCTGTGTTTGTATGGGTATACATAAGTACAAATTTTGGGAGCTTAGTGGATACCTGGCATCCTTATTAGCACTTCTATACATCTGTGAGATAACTACCATCTGACACACTGTTCTAATTCACATAGTTGTCACTAATGGACGACTGATTTAAAGCTAAGTTTATCCAGTTATAAAATCCACACTCGTATACTGCAGGCTATATCCTTTAATATATGATACCTTTAACTGATGTTGATCACTTTGGACTGAACATCTTTTAAGTGTAAGAAAAAGTGTTTTCTTTAAAAACATATTGTATTAATGTTATAGTAATATATAAAATACTACAGAAGCTGGAATTGGGGGTATGAAGATAACTAGAAATCTGCAACTCAGATCTGTCGATAGTAATACCACACAGTTCACATGCTAATATCTTAAGACAAATCAAACTAAAGTAAGACATTGAATTATTGTACAAAAATAGATTTTCCCTATCATCTATATCTTCTGATTCTTGTGGTATATCTATCTAATGTAAAACTTCCTTTTTTGTCTGTTAAATTTTAAATAAGAATCTGATTTTGTGTGCTGCCATCATAATGGCCTCTCATTAGAGCAATGATGGAGTTTTTGCCTCATTCTCCTCACTCTTAAGAGGGAAGATATTGTTATTTTGAATTGATCCAGAGGCAAAAGGAGTTACCAAGAGCACAATCTGGAAAGTAAGCTCTATGAGAAAAGGGATCTTGTTGTTCTCAATATTGGTTGCCCCCCATACCCAACCCGGTGTCAAGCACAGAAGTGAAATAAATTTTATGCAATAAATATTCGTTGATTCGATGAATGACTAGAATAATTTTATCTCTACAAATGGATTAATTTATGCTTAACAGGTATTTTTTTTTTTTTTTTTTGTGGCATGCGGGCCTTCCTCTGCTGTGGCCTCTCCCGTTGCGGAGCACAGGCTCCGGACGCGCAGGCCCAGCGGCCATGGCCCACGGGCCCAGCCGCTCCGCGGCATGTGGGATCCTCCCACACCGGGGCGCGAACCCGGTTCCCCTGCATCGGCAGGCGGACGCGCAACCACTGCGCCACCAGGGAAGCCCCTAACAGGTATTTTTAAAAATATGACTGCTACTTTCTACTAAAATAATAGTCAAATTTTAAATTTCTTTTTTTGCTTAAGCCCGAATAGGTATTGTAATAAATTTGATAAAGAACATTTGTTACAAAATTTTGTTCCAGTATTTATTTGTACCATGAACTGATTTAGCTACACATTTTTTGATTGATCAAATAATTGTGCAGGCATCATTTATGATGACACAGGAATCAATTTTAAAAAAAGAAGCCTTCCTTTTAAGTCAAAATCAAACAATTTCCCGACACGGCAATACTTTATGCTTTGTGTGGCAACAAATTAAAAGACACAGCCATTATTATTTTTATTGAAAACAAATGAAAAGAAATAAAATCGTTCAAGAGAATTTAAGTGTTAAAATGATTTATCACCTCAAGGTCACCTGTAAATATGCTTTCTCATATCAAATACTCAATTTTCTACCTTTCTGTATATCCAAAACATATAGTATAATATTGTTATTATACTATAATATAGTATAATGTTTTTATCGTTGTTTGCAAGAAAACTATGAGCACAAAAAACTGTCACATTGTCAGACGTGGTAGATACAGTCCATATTTTCTTCCAATTTTATTGTAATAGTAAACTGTTTAAAGGTTTATTTTCAATTCTATTTACTTATAATAATTATGCCATTTCAACTTATTAGAAGCATTTTGAAGCTATTAATGCAGTGTGCACACCTTGCATAGCAGAATTGTTTCTTGAGGCATCATAATTCTACTCTTGCACAAAAAAGCTCTGGCCACCCCTTGATTCATGATTCTGTTTTGCATTTAGGCTTAATTTTTAAGTCACATAAATCATATGTAAAGGGACCTTGGTAGATCTTGATGCCACCAGAGCTTTTATAAAATTTAACTTTGGTTTGGTGATTATTTTGCGTTGATGAAAATTGACTACGACAGAATCTAACAGGCATGTTGGATTTTTTGACACAGATTTCTGAATCTCTATCATTAGCTCCTTGTGCTACAGGTACCAACCTAATATCACAAAGGCAGTGACTATGTTTATATTTGAGACTTGCTATCTTAGGTAAAAATTAGAATCATCATACACTTTGAAAATCAATATTACTTATTGAATGACATCAAAATTTATTTCTACATAGTTTTTTTTTTCTTACAGATGTATTCCTACTAAATATAATTTCTCTATATACGTTATTGAGAATATTCTTTCTCTGATTCTTGAACTACAAAATGCTACCAGCAAATAATATCATTCCTTACACCATTATCCCATAACAAATTGGTTAATTCTGATGTAATATTTATATTAAAATGCATTTTGATACTAAAAAGCTATTCTGTATTAATGGGATCCATATATATGCTTTATGATATATATGTTTTAAGGAAAAATATAAAATTTATAAGGAAATATATTTATAGCTATATTTATATACTCTTAACTCTGAAAAAATATGTTGAGGACTACAGATGGATTTTTGTGCTAAACAAACAAATTTAAATGTCTTTAATGTCACAAAAACTAATGACCCCCCAAAAACAGAAATCTAAATATTTTTCCAAATATTATTTCTAATTTACCTTTACGGCTCTTCATTTGGATCTTATTTGATACTTTGAACCCTCTAGTTTTAATTCATTTCTTTGTAATAAATTAAATTTCAAATGGCAAAGTTGACATGATAGATGAATCCTATTTTGTGATAAGCTTATGCTGTTCGTAGACAACAAAGTTTTTACTAAGATACTGAAAATTGCAGCATACAATCCAGATTGTTTTTTGACTGTCTCTAAAAATTGTTACAATACACAAAAGTAAAAACGAAACGCAAAACAATCACTTTGAAAACTCTATGGTGACAAAATGTTTATAAAATATTCAAATATAAATCTAGCGCTATAATCATTTATATAACCTTCTTGGAAAATTTGACTTGGGCAGTTCCTTAGTAATTTTTTAACTTTCTGCATTAAGTCATCCATGAACAAGCTCTTTAATTTCTATGTACTCTGACTGTGTTTTTATAATATATAGAAAAGAAGCATAAGCATAAAATATTATTCTCTATTTATTAATCACCCCTTCACTTCAAATTCATGTTAGGGGCTTCCCTGGTGGCGCAGTGGTTGCGCGTCCGCCTGCCGATGCAGGGGAACCGGGTTCGCGCCCCGGTCTGGGAGGATCCCACATGCCGCGGAGCGGCTGGGCCCGTGAGCCATGGCCGCTGAGCCTGCGCATCCGGAGCCTGTGCTCCGCAACGGGAGAGGCCACAAGAGTGAAAAAAAAAAAAAAAAAAAAAAAAAAAAAAAAAATTCATGTTAAATTGAGTCATCTGTTTATACGACATACATACACCTTTTACCATTTTATCTTTATAAGAAATTGTGAGGTTTATAAAACTTTTCTCATGTTACAGATAAGTAAATTGGGGAATAGAGAAAATAAGTAACATTGCAAAATTTACAAAGGTGATAATTCCCAGATACATGTGCTTTCATTCTTTATTTATATTTCTGTAAGAGCTAGACAGAAGGGTATCTGAAATAAATTATTACTTAATAGTCAAAATAAATTCTTGAAAAATGTTACCACTGGTTTTGCAAGTTATGGATGGCCAAAGGTTGATAACCATTGAAGTTGAGTATGCGTAAATAGGGGTTTATTATATCTTACTTCCTACTTTTCTATATGCTTTTTTTCATAAAAAAATCTAAAAAATGTAAATACTTCATCTAACAACAGCAGAATACACATTCTGATCAAGCTCACTTTGCCAAGATAGACCACATTCAAAACCAAAAAACATGCTTTAGCAAATCTAAAAGAATAGAAATCATACAATATCTACTCTTAAACCATAATGGATTTAAACTGGAAATCAATAACAGAAAGATAACCAGAAAATCCCCAAATACACAGAAATTAAATGATATACCTCTAAATAACACGTGGGTAAAAGAAGAAATTTAAAAATATTTGGAACAAAAGAAAAATGAAAACACAACTTATCAAAATTTGTGGGATGCAGTGAAAGCATTGTTTAGAGGGACATTTATAGCATTGAATACATATACTATAAAGAAAAAAGATCTGAAATAATAATCTCAATTTTCACATAATGAAACTTGAAAAAAAAAGAGAAAATCAAATCCGAAGTAACCACAAGAAAAGAAATAATAAAATTTAGAGCAGAAATTAAAGAAAGAAAAAACAGAAAATCAATAGAGAAAATCAACAAAACCAAAAGCTGATTCTTTCAAAAGATCAATAGACTCAATATTGTCAACATGTCAGCATTTCTCAGATTGATCTATAGATTGAGTTAAATCTCAACCAAAATGCCAGAAAATTATTTTGTGGATATTGACAAACTGATTCTAAAGTTTGTGTAAGAGGCAAGATCCAGAATAGCCAATACAATGTTGAAGGAGAAAATGTTTGAGGACTGACACTAACCAACATCAAGACTTACTATAAAGACACAGTAATCTAGACAGTGTGGTATTGATGAAAATATCAACGAATAGATCAATGGAACAGAATAGAGATCCCAGAAATAGGCCCACATAAATATAGTTACCTGATCTTTGACAAAGTAGTAAAGATCGTATTTTCAATAAATAGTGCTGGACCAACTATGACATCCATGTGAATATAGACACAGACCTTACATCCTTCATAAAATTTAACTCAAAATGGATCATAGACCTAAATGTAAAACACAAAACTATAAAACTCTGAGAAGATGACATAGGAGAAAACCTAGATGGTCTTGGGTATGGTGATAAATGTTTAGATATAACACCAAAGGCATGATCCATGAAAGAAAGAATTGATAAGCCAGACTTCATTAAAGTTAAAAGCTTCTGGTCTGTGAAAGACAACATCAAGAGAATGAGAAGACAAGCCACAGACTGCGAAAAAATATTTGCAAAAGATACATGTAATAAAGGAGTATTATCCAAAACATGCAAAGAATTCTTAAAACTCAAAATAAGAAAACATATAACCTGATTCAAAAAATGAACCAAAGACCTTAACAGATATCTTACCAAAGAAAATGTACAGATGGCAAATAAGCCTATGTACAGATGCTTCACATTAAATGTTATCAGGAAATGCAAATGAAAACAACAGTGAGATTCCCACTACACATTTATGGCCAACATCTAAAACACTGACAACACCAAATGCTGATGAGGATGTGGAGCAACAGGAACTCTCATTCATTGCTGACGGGAATGCAAAATTGTACAGCCACTTTGTAATACAGTTTAGTGGTTTCTTGCAAAACCAAACATACTCTTACAATAGGATCCAGTAATAATGCTCCTTGGTATTTTCCCAAACCAGCCTCAAACTTATGTTCCCACCAAAACCTGCACAAGGACATTTAAAGCAGCTTTGTTTATAATTGTCAAAACTTTTTAGCAATGAAGGAGTCCTTCAGTAGATAAATAGATAAACTGCAGTACATTCAAACAAAGGAATTATTCAGTGCTAAAAGGAAACGAGCTACTTAGCCATGAAAGCACATGGAGGAATCTTAACTGCATATTACTAAGTGAAAGAAGGTAATCTGAAAAGGCTACATACTGTATAATTCCAAATATATGACTTTCTAGAAAAGGTAAAACTGTGGCAACAGTAAAAAGATCAGCAGTTGTTTGGGGTTCAGAGGGGATGGATGAAAAGGGGAAGCACAGATGATGTGGGGGCAGTGAAAATATTTCGTATGATACTATAATGATGGATGCATGTCATTACGCATTTATCCAAACCCATAGAATGTACAATACCAAGAGTTAATCCTAAGTGAACTATGGACTTTGGGTGATTATGATGTGTCAAGGTTGCTTCATCCATTGATGATAAATGTACCTTCTGGTGTGGGATGTTAATAATGGGTAAGGCCATGTTTGTTGGGGGAGAGGTAGGGAGTAAATGAGAAATCTTTATACCTTCCTCTCAATTTTCCTCTGAACCTGAGACTGCTCTAAAAATAAAGTCTTTAAAATATTTTTTTAAATGTGTTGCCAAATTTAAATAAATTTAGAGCGAAATAATGAAATAAAAGGCCCCAGTTGTGTGTGTGTGTGTCCTAGTAAAAGACTTTTGGGTGGAAAACTAGAAATGACAGCAACATACTATGCCATTGATTAAGTTAAACGAAGAATGAAAAAAGAGTGACAACATGGAAAAATATGGCATCACTGAAGTTAAATTCAAAAGATTAGTTAAAAGAGGAGGAAATACACAAAATAGAATACAAAACGGTGGCATTATTTTGTAAACAACTTACTTTGTTATATTTATAATGTATATTTTTAGAAATAACCATTAAATTTAACACTAGCCATGTGAATAAATATGTAAAAATATGTTGTAAATTTAGAAGTTTCTGAATTTACTCTTGCTCATTTATGAGATATACTAAATCTTGGTCTTTTCCAGCAATTAAATAGCTGCTTGTATTGAAAATTCAACTCCACCATTTATTAGATGTGCGATATTGAACATGCTACTTAACTTCTTTATGCCTCATGATCTTTATCAAAATGAGGATAAGGATTATATTTATTTTATAAGGTTATTATAAAGAGTCATGGAGTTAATACATATTAAGTTGTTAAGTATATAAAAAAGGACCTGACACATACATGAAAGAAATGCTGACTATGATGATGAGGAGGATAATGAGGAAGATATAGGAAACAATCATGGTTTGATTTTTGATTTTTTAAAAATATTCACAATAGAAGAAATCCCCATCTAACCAGCACTGAGCACAGGTATTTATATGAGGGGTTTAATGTCACCTAGCTTTGTAAGAATCTGACAGCATTTTTCTTCATCCTGCAAAGTCATGTTCTTAGAGGTTTCTCTAGGATATAGGGAATTCTGCACACATTCTTTGTGTATATATATATATATATATATATATATATATATATATATATACATTTATTTATTTTTGGCTGAGTTGGGTCTTCGTTGCTGCGTGCAGGCTTTCTCTAGTTGCGGCGAGTGGGGGCTACTTTCCTTCCCATGCACCGGCTTCTCATTGCAGTGGCCTCTCCTGATGCGGAGCATGGGCTCTAGGCGTGTGGGCTTCAGTAGTTGTGGCACACGGCCTCAGTAGTTGTGGTTTGTGGGCTCTAGAGCACAGACCCAGTAGTTGTGGTGCACAGGCTTAGTTGCTCCGTGGCATGTGGGATCTTACCAGACCAGGGCTCGAACCCATGTCCCCTGCATTGGCAGGTGAATTCTTAACCACTGTGCCATCCGTGAAGTCCCTGAACACATTCTTAATTCAGCATTATTTTGATGAGGATTCCATAGGGTTTCCATTACTTTAATGTCACACTGATTGATAGGTAGAAACAATCGGAAGCTGTCATCTCTATTTTTGAAGGTTCATCATCTTCTTTATAGAAGAAAACACTTGGTTCTACTAGTTTCTTAATAGTCAAGATTTAGTATGAAAATACCAGCAAGGAATAGCATTTAAGTTTTGTATCTTGGATATGACTTACGTCATAACCTCTAAGTAGGAGAGCCTATCTCCAATGATGAATTATGCCCCAGTATGGGTATACTCTGAAAAAAATGATATTTTCTCAGACTTTCAGTTATTCAGTCTCTTCAGATGAGCTGAAGATAAATTTCATTTCATCTTACCATAAATTACTCTGAAGAGTGAGTGATATATAAATGAAGTTCCTCTATAATAGCTCAATGGATTGACATCATATGGCTGTTGCAGAGACCTAATTTTTACTCATGGATTATAATTGTCACTGCATCATTTAGTACCAAACATTATACATGAAAATGCCCCACTAGTTAGTCTTACAATCTAAAACTGTACCTCTATCTCAGAAGCCAATATAATGAAATGTTTCTTTGGCTCAATCCACTAGCTATAATCTTGGTTTCCCTATTCCAAAGCAATCTAAATGAGTTGCAGTAAATTAGACTAATTAAGTTAACAAGTCAAGCAATGCATACACAGTACTGTTAATCTCTGTTCAATTAATAGTATGTTCAGTTATCATATGTCTTTACTTCTATAGCTATTGAAGGAGTTTCTAAATACCTGTATCACTTATATTTAGAGATTTTCTTTTGGATGTTGGAGTTATGTAAATATAATGGATCACCATTGTTATTATAAGTTGGAATAATAAAATGTTGCTTACACTAAACCATGCAACAAATTATGGTACTCATTTGGCATTGTTAACTTTATTAGAGTTCCAGTGAAAAGAAGATGACTAATCCCATTTTGATATTTAACACTGTTATGTAGGCGTGAGGTGAAAATGTTCGTCATGAAAAGAGCCATTTCCAAATGTCTTAAAATTCAGTTTTCACCTTTCTAAACAGGATTGATTCTGATACTTCAGGATAATATATACATTTTCCATTATGTTTTTTGTTGTTGTTATTTTCTCAATTCCATTGTTTTAATCATTGAGAATCTGCTAAATGCTTTGGATTGCACTTCAGATTTATTCTTCAGTGGTTCAACAAGCTTATTTTTTAAAAAGGGAAATGGAAACAATTTAACTAGAAAATTAAATCACCAACACATGAGTCTCTTTTCCTTGCTACCCTTTATATTGACAGTTTTCATCAGTGCCACTTATATGCCATAGAAAATAATACCTCACTTACGTTGAGATAACTTTTCCAGTAATGTCAAATATTTAGAACAGTTAAAAACATGAAAGCAATAAACTTATGCCATTCAATCTTGTGCAGAATATTATACAATTTCCTTAAAGGAAGCCCTTCAGGCTGCTATTCAGAACCTATGCATGCTAATTTTAGACATCATTTCGATGTGGATTTTTTAGCTGCTATGTGAGTTTGTAGCACATTAGAAGCAGTAAATTAGAAGTCTTTCTGTGTGTGTGTGTGTGTGTGTGTGTGTGTGTGTGTGAGTGTGTGTGTGTAGTTTTGAGTGGCAAAATTTAGGAAATGTATTAAAGTATCATTCAGAGCAGAAGAAATTGTAAGCAGGGACAGCATTTGTGTGGGCCAGAGTGGTACTGGTAAGGGTGATATGAAGAGGTAGATACTGACAATTTTGAAGTTAGAGTCAATAGATGCTGTTAACAAAGGTCCTGAGTCATTTCATGAAAGCTAAAATTATATTCAGTACATGTTATTTAAAAGGCGAGAACATGTATAATCTATTTTGGAAAGATTTCCACTAAAATGGTAAAACCAAGGTCACATTAAATGTTTAATTTTAAAGGGTAGGTCTCTATTCTGGGAAAAGGATTAGTACATTATCTGACAATCATGAGAAAATAGGATTTCCGTATGATAAAACAACAGTATCCCTAATAATGTGCTCCTGGAACACAGTCACTACGGTGGTTAATTTTATGTCAACTTGACTGGATCCCAGGGTGCCCAGATATTTGGCTAAACATTATTTCTGACTACTTCTGTAAGGGTGTTTCTGGATGAAATTAGCATTTGAATGAGTGGACTCAGTAAAGCAGTTTACCCTCCACAATGTGGGCGGACACCATGCAATCTGTGGAAGGCCTCAATAGAACAAAAAGGTGGAGAAAGGAAGAATTTGATCCTTTTTTGTCTGCTTGCTTGAGCTGGGACATTGATCTCCTGTCCTTGTTTGTTCCCAGTTATCAGGCCTTTGGACTCAGTTTAAATTACACCACTGACTTTCCTGCGTATCCAGCTTGCAGATGGCAATCATGGGACTTGTCAGCCTCCATAATTGTGTGAGCCAGTTTCTTATAATAAATCTCTTCATATATATATATATATATAGTACAAATTATAGACAGAGAGATTATTGGCTACAGAGTGAAAAAGGAAATGTAGAATCAGACTGAAGAGAGACAGAGCTGGAGGCTAATGCAACAATCTATGTGGGGAATAATGAAGGCAAAAATTAACCAGTATCCCCAGTATTGATGGTAATTTTTATTAGTTCTATTTCTCTAGAGAACCCTAACTAATATAACCCTAACTAATTTCTCCCTGAAGTAAGGTCACGATTTTTGTTGTGCAACTGATTCAGTAAATCCTAATAGTAGGATTCCACAGAAAGTGCACTGATGTGGAATGATTACAAGAAGAATGTCTGGAGAAAATTCTTAAAAGCTACCCTGAAGCAGGAGTACAAATTATAGACAGAGAGATTATTGGCTACAGAGTGAAAAAGGAAATGTAGAATCAGACTGAAGAAAGAGAGACAGAGCTGGAGGCTAATGCAATAATCTATGTGGGGAATAATGAAGGCAAAAATTAACCAGTATCCCCAGTATTGATGGTAATCAGATTTTATTTGACTATAGGATCTAATTAATTTTTTCAAAGCTATTGCTGAAACATATTTGCCATTATAAAAATAAATTATATAATGTAGGTTGTTCAGTTATATATTTGAGGAGCTGAGAGACACATTTGATAGTATTAATATTTGAAAGTTGTAAAATTCAGAATGAATATAGAAGCATGAGCCTGCCAGTATACCCAAAAGGTCAAATCACCAAAAAATTAGTAGTCAATGACCGCTCTGGGATCAGCACCTTGTAGGGTCATGTGGAAGAATATACAAATAAATATGTAATATTGCTTTCATATGGAGAATTCAGAAACATACACATAACGTTGGCTAAGACAAAATTATATCAACACAATAAGAGACAATGGTAATAAAGAGTCAATCTGACAGGTAGATTCTGGGAAATCATTTGTTATGGTTTCAAAGATGACCTTTGGCCAAAACTACCAAATGCACGTCTTCATCCAAACCTGCCTTCTAAACCCCAGCTCTTCATTGCTAGTTCAAACTGGCATTATACCAACCTCCGTTATACGAGACTCCAATGATCTAAGATGAATTCATTAGCTTCTCTTTAAAGGTGTTCTTTTCTATTTATTGTTTCTGCTAATGAAATTCTTTACTTGCTTTTTTCACAATTAGAAATATTAAAGTTAACTTCAAGCATTTCATTCCCATTTCCCATATCTAATCACCTGCTAAATTCTGTTAATTCTCTTACTACTACATTTAAAAAAATTCTCTGCCTTTCTCTTTTAAAGTTTCCTCTTGTAAATATCTGGTTCAGGTATTCATCATCTGCTTTATCTATTGCAATATCTATCCAATTAATCTCCAGGTCACTGGATTCTAATCTTTTTAATCTGTTTTCCACACTGTCATCCGAGTTATCTTCATAAAAACAGGTAACATTCTGTCGTTTTCCTTTTCAGAAAACTTCTGTGTGCCTCATTATCTACAAAATACAACCAGATTCTTTAGCATAGCATTCAAAGATCTCAATTACTTGAATCTAAATTACCTTCCCACGTTCATCTCTTGAAACCAAATTATGTTTCGATTTTTATTACTTCATCACTTGCATCATTTCTTTCTGGAACGCCTGAGTTAATCATACCAGTCTACTCACTACCTTTCAAATATATCCTAAATTATCTGTCCTCTGGAATGCCTCCTTTTCATATGATTAATCTTGGACAGATATGACCTCAAACTCATTTATTTTAACTAAAACGGCAAGCAAAATTTGTCTTTGAGAGATTTAAATTTTAAAAGAAAAAGAAAAAAGAAATCATGGATTACAGAACTTGTAAAACAGGAGTTTCTATCAGCAATCTTGGGCACTTATGTCCGTGGCTGTGCCTTTTTAAATTTTTTATTCAAGTAAAATACACATATAGAATAAGTACACACATCATAACTATGGAGTTTGATGAATTTGCCCTGTAAATACATCCATGTAAACAGAAATCAGATAAAAAAAATAGAACACAGGCCAAACCAGAAGCCCCCTGTCCTCATCCAAGACTACAGTCCACCAAAGATAGCCACTAACTTAACTGCTGCCACCCTACATATGTTTTGTTCTCTCTTTCACTCTGCTACTTTAGATAAATGGAATTATGCAGCATGCTCTTTTGTGACTGTTTTAGTTTGCTCAACATTTTATTTGTGAAACTCATCCATGTCATTGCATGTAATTGTAATTTTTTCACTCTCACTGCTGTATATTCATTCGTTGAATTAATATGCTATAGCACAACTATGCAATCCAATATTGTGGAATATTTTTGTCATTTCCAATATTTGGCTATTTTTAATAGTTCTGTAAAAGTCATATTTATATTTGGTGAACTTTGGGACACTTTTCTATTTGATATATACTATGGAGCACAATTGCTGGGTCAAGGGTTTAGTAAATTTAGTTTCAGTAGATTCAGCTAAACTGTTTGCCAAAGGGCTTATACCAAATTACTCCCCAACAAAGAATATATGAGTTTGATTTGCTCCCCATACCTGCCAGTATTTGACATTTTAGTCTTTCCTATCTTACGTATTCTACTGAATATGAGGTGGTGTCAGTTTTAGTTTTTAATTTCAGGTGTTTCTTTTCCCAGGCAACTAATGAAGTTGAGCACATTTTCTAATGCTTATTGGCCATTTAGCTATCTTCTGCTGTGAAGTGCTTATTTGAGTTTTTTCCTCATTTTTTTCTTATCTAGGGTGACCTCTTTCTTATTTATTTAGAAGAAGTTTCCACATATTTATTTAGAATAGTTCTTTAAATATTGTGAAATCTTCATCAGATTTATGTGTTAGAAATATCTTCTCCCACAATAGGGGTTGCCTTTTCACTTTTGTACTGGTAATTTTTGATGAAAAGATATTCTTACCATTAATGTAGTAAAATTTATTATTTTTCTTTTAATTACTGACTTTGCATCACTTTAACAATATCTACCTACTCCATAATTATAGATATTCTTATCTGCTACATTCTGGAAACTTTATTATTTTACTTTTCATATGTAAATCTACAATCCATCTGAACTTGTTTTTTATCTATGGAGTGAGAGATCAAAATTCATACCTTTAAAAAAGTGGATAGCCAGTTGATAAAGCCTCATTGATCGAAAATGTATTCTTTGCCTGCTGTACTGCAATATCGACTTTGTCACAAATTATTTTACTGTACATTTGTGAATGTTTTTGAGCTTTATATTCTGTTCCAGTTATGTTGAAGAATTAAGAGTCAATTTGATTTTAGAAATCATATTATATGTATTATATGTACTATAAAGTGCTAGGCAAATAATTAGAATTAAGTGTTCAATATTTCTTTGGTAAACCATTTATTTTGTTTAATCAATAGAATCTTCTTTCTAGTTCTTCATCTATTATGTTTAATATCTGAACAGTCATCTTGTTCCTTACACAGTAAATCCACCCCAATTAAATTACCTCTCTTTATTCACTAATATTATGTCCTACTCTAGTTTGATCAGTAGTCTTGTCCAACATGATTGCTCAACCCTAATTATCTGTGACTATTCTCAAGTAATTCCCCTCAACTCAAAGTTTGGTCTCACTAATTCTGTGTATCTAACTCTACCAATTCAAGTTTATTGGCATCTGCAAATCTGACTTAAAATGCTTTTCTCTCAGGAAGACTGTGGCAGACGCCTGTAAACTTCTTAATTGTTAAGTGATAGAGTGTCTCTTGTTTATATGTCACACTAAAGAGCAAAAAACTTATGTGCTCAATCTGCTATCTAATTTTCACCTAGAATGCTTCTTTAATATCTAACCATTTTTCTCTTCCTTTCTGTGATATAAATCCCACGTAACTAAACTACCCCTTTAAAAAACAAATTCCAAATTTATTGGGATGTAACTGACGTATTGTGTAAGTTTAAGGTGTGATTTTACATAGGTATATATTGCAAAACGGTTACCAAAATAAAGTTAGTTGACATGTCTATCACCTCACATAGTTACGTGTGTGTGTGTGTGTGTGTGTGTGTGTGTAATGAGAACTTTTAAGATGTATTTAGCAACTTTCAAGTACACAATACAGCATTGTTATGCCGTATATCACATCTCCAAAATTTATTCATCTTATCACTGGAAATTTGTACCCTTTGAGTACCTTCAACCATTTCCCTCACCCACACCCCCTGTCCCTGGCAGTCACCGATCTGTTCTCTGTTCCTGTGTTTGATTTTTGTTCCACATACAACTGAGATCATATAGTATTTGTTTTTCTCTGTCTGACATATTTCACTCAATGTAATACCCTCCAAGTTACATCTTTGTTTTTGTAAATGACAGGATTTCTTTCTTTTTATGGCTCAATAATATTCCATTTTATATATACCACATTTTCTTTATCCATTCATCCATTGATGGGCACTTAGGTTGCTTTCATGTCTTGGCTATTGTAAATAATGCTGCAGTGAAATGGGGGTGCAGATTTCCTTTTAAGATAGTGCTTTTATTTCCTTTGGATACATACCTAGAAGTGGAATTGCTGGAACATATCTATTTTTAATTTTTTGAGGACCCTCTATTGGTGGCTGTACCAATTTACATTCTCACCAGCAGTGTACAAGTGGTCCCTCTTCTCCACATCCTTGCCAGCACTTGTCACCTCTTGTCTTTTTGATAATAGCTATTCTAACAGGCATGAGGTGATATCTCACTGTGGTTTTCTCTGATAATTAGTGATGTTGAGCACCTTTTCATGTATCTGTTCCCAGTTGAATATCTTCTTTGGAAAATATCCATTTAGGTTCTTTGCCTATTATTATTATTGTTATTACTGAGTTTTCTGTGTTACATACATATTTTGGATATTAACCCCTTATCAGATATGTGGTTTGTAAATATTTTCTCTCATTCCATAGGTTGCCTTTTAAATTTTTTATTGTTTCCTTTGCTTGCAGAACCTTTTTAGTTTTATTTCTGCTTTTGTTGCTTATGCTTTTGCTGTCATATCCATAAAATTATTGCCAATATCAATGTCAAGGAGTTTTTCCCTGTGTTTTCTTCTAAGAGTTTTATGGTTTTAGTTCTCACATTTGTCTTAATCAATTTTGAGTTCCACTCACAAAAAGTAAATCATCTCTTTTACCAACACCAGGACATTACATGTTGAGCTTTGAAAAAGGGAAGACCTCTAAAAACATTCTCTATTTACTTTGGTTCCATAATTTTTACCATTAATGAAAGGTTTATGTTATTATATAATGGACTTGTAAAGAGCATGTCATTAAAATCATTTCACTGAAAATCTTAAGAGATACTAATATATAATAAATAGTCACAGACATTTAAACTATTTGGCCTCCAGTTTCTAAATTAAATTAAAAATTGTCCTTGATTTTTCTTCCTCCATTTTCCATTTTAACTTGTAATTAATAGTAATATACTTTTCAGGAAATAAATTAGATAGATTGTAATATGGAAAATACAACTGAACCAAAAAGTTCTAATAGCAAAAATTACTCAATATGAAGTCTGCCAAACTACAGATTCCCAAGGAGGACTCTGGACCTCCAAATGAGCCAAAGAAAAGTCTTACAGTACACAAATAAATTTTCTTTATGTATTATCCAGCTTAACATTTAAAAATGAGAAATTGGAGTTCTTTGCTTTCTTAGATTTATGCCAAGGAACATCACACATATTATGATTCTATTTTATAGACTGCAGATACTATTTCTTGATACCTACTGTCTACCACTAAACCTAGAATAAAGTAACCATTTAAGATATTTGTAGGTATTCTATTGGCAGATGCTGCCATTGACAGTAAGCCATATGAGGCTCATATGAACCACTTTGTTTCATATCAAATTCTTCTGAATAGCTCAGTATTCACAGGCCTATCCCAATGTTACTCAAATCCTTTATATTTCTAGATACTCTTTTATGGGCAGCCACATTTCAAATGGTAGGCTTTAAGCATCTCTTTTAATCTAGTTTAAAGCAGTTGCTACCAGTATAATTAGTTTTAAAAGTTGTTTGTTTCTTATTGATGAAATTTACTCCTATAATCTTAGAACATGTAGTGATTGATTTAAATGAATTTTATCTGCATAGAGTGTAGAAGTAAAATTATGCAAACATAAAGTTAGTACATGAAAGTAAGACTTGTTTATTCTAATGAGAAAAATATATCAAAAGGTATTATTCAAATTAAGAATATGAGACTTCCTGTTTTATTTCCAAGAAGAGCTCAGGAGTTATCATTTTCACCCTTACAGCAAGAAAACATCTGAACAAACTTAAAATCAATGTATGTCTCTTCTTAAACCCAAGAGAGAATTTAAGTTGAAGGACTAACCACCCAAAATCTGGAGAGGCAGGTGAATATATACATTCAAAATTGAGATCTGCTTACTTAACGCAGAAATTGATGGAGGTGATACTGTTAGAAACCCTTAAGTGATAATTTTGACAAATTGCTGGAGGTTGAGCGTGGACTAATGTGAGAGTCAGAAACCCCTGGAGGCCTTAGCCTTAGGGTGAGAGCCCAGCACTTTTGTACATGTTACCTCAGGGAAACCCACCAGGTACTCATGGTGAAAAGCCAAGAAAAATCCTCTCTTGGATCTGACAGAAGGTAGTGAAAGGACCCATTTTGAAATATGCTGAGATCCTTCTCCAGAAGAAAAAAAAGACTTTAACAGAATCTCATTCTACCTAGGGGGAAGGGTATTTAGCCAACTCCAGCCACTAAAATACTAAGAATTAATCATAACATTATAGATTGCATCCTCTTACCTCCCCCACCTCATCACATCAGCAGGACTCCAGTCTAATGTCAGTAGATAATAGCTGAATAATCTGTAAGGCATAGGACCTACTGTCTCCCATAAAACACTAGAGGAATTTGAAGCATCTGGCATCCTGCAGTTGCAGTAAACATTACAAAAAGCTCAACTTCTAGCCAGATTAACATAAAGACTTATACTGAAGATCTTTTACCTCAGTTTCTGTTACCTGAGACATCATGCCTGCCTTTCATGAAAAATTATAAGGCATGTTAAAAGCCAAGAGGAACACAGTCTGAGAAGACAAAGTAGCATCAGAACCAGATTCAGCTATGATGTGGATTTTGGAATCATCAGACCAGAAATTTAAAATAACTGCATCAAGGCTTTAATGGAAAAAGAGACAACATACAAGAAGAGATGGGAAATGTGAGAGGAGAGATGGAAACTAAAAAAAAAAAAATCAAAATGAAATGGTAGAAATCAAAAGTTCTGACAAAAATGAATAATGTCTTCGATTGGCTCATCAATAGACTGGACATGGGCAATGACAGAATCAGTGAGT
Source organism: Physeter macrocephalus (assembly GCF_002837175.3). Taxonomy (NCBI): domain Eukaryota; kingdom Metazoa; phylum Chordata; class Mammalia; order Artiodactyla; family Physeteridae; genus Physeter; species Physeter macrocephalus. The sequence continues at coordinate 57,595,630 of NC_041226.1, forward strand.
TTCAACGTATATCAATAGAATATTACAAAACTCAAACACAAAGAGAAAACTAATGAAAAATAAAGTAAAAAAATACTGTCAAAATAAGAAGTAATCCCCATTCTGTCACTAGCCATGTGGTCACACGTAAGTCACATAAATTTGGGTTTTAGAGAAATTGAGATAACAGAGAAACTGGGATAAGAGCGCTGTATGTGGCCAAAGGAGGCTGAAACAGTTTAACTCCTGAGATGCCTGTCTACTTGTTCTAAGATCTGAGATTCTAAATTTTGTTGTTTATACTAACAAAACTTTTAAAGAGGATTGGGAGAATTATTGGGGAAAAAAAATATATGTTGTTTCTACTATTAAGTTACTAAACCATGAAATAAATTAATATAAAATGAAAGAAAATATTAAAATGCTAAATGTGTCCCTAGGACATTACCTTCAAAGTGATTTTAAAGATTACAAAGTCCTTTGTGGGCACAACAGTAAGAGAAGACACAGACATGGGAGGTTTGTATGAGTTATGACTGGCAGGATGGATGAGTGGAGGTTGTGAGGAGGAGAAAGAGAAACCACATTCATGAAGAAGTGCGGTGAGCCCAGCATGTTCAGATTTCAGGAGCCAATGTTTTCTAAAAATTTCTGTTCATTGCTTTCCTACATAGGATGAGAGCTAAACTACAAAGACAATTTTAGTTCTTTCAGTTTTAACAGATGAAAATCCAAAATAGGTTTTGAAAATTATATGACTTTAGCTCTATATTTTGTATATCATATTGCAAAGCTAAACAATCCTTTATTTCAGGAGTTGGCAGACCATGTCCTCAAATCCAGCTCACCACCTGTTTTTGTACGGCCTCCAAGCTGAGGATGATTTTTACATTTTCAAATCATTGAAAAAAAAAGAAAAAGAATTCATGACACATGAAACTCATCTGAAAATCAAATGTCAATATCCAAAAATGAAGTTGTATTGAAAACAACCACATGCATTTGTTTACCTATGTTTTGTGGCTGCTTTCATGATACAACAGAATAGAATAGTGGCTTTGGAAATGGTACAGCCTGCAGTGCCAAAAAGATTTACTTTCTGGCCTTTTCCAGGACAAGTTAGTCGATTCTTTTTCTTCCTATAACACTTACTTGGTTAACTTGTAAAATAAGGTAGATGACATGAAAAGTTATCTTCAATGATACACAAAGGTAACTGCAAATTTTAAGAAATCAGTGTTTTCCTCTTTTTGCGTCGTCTCTTAGAACTTTGTCTCTGAAGTTAGACAGACATCAATTTGAATCTGGGATCCTTCATCTGCTACCACCTTGAACTTATACAAGGTACTTTACGTGTGTGAGTTCTTTTTCCCTCTACTAAAATGTGGGCAATTCTTCAGAGTTGTAAGGATTAAATGATATGACATATGTATGGGGCTTTCATATATATATATAATATACATATATATCCCTATATTTATAGTCACAGTTAATATTTTTATCATTTGGCAGTAAGAAATAAATATGTATTTTAATCTGAAATTCAAAACTTCATTTTTCGTTTTGTTTAATCCACTACTTCTAATATTCAGAGGTTTATGTAAAATTTTTTTCTTACTATGGATTAAAATCATTATATTGTGGGGACTTCCCTAGTGGTCCAGTGGCTAAGAATCTGCACTGCCAGTGCAGGGGGCCTGGGTTTGATCCCTGGTCAGGGAACTAGATCCCACATGCTGCAACAAATATCCCGCGTGCCACAACTAAGACCCGATGCAACCAAATAAATAAATATTAAAAGAAAAGATCCATTGCTATTTTTTTAAAAAATCAGAATATTGCACATAATTTTCTTAAGGACAGAGTACTGTAATACGTAACTAATATGGGTGCTGGAAAAGGTGTTCTGTTCCTAGATTATTTTAGAGGCATGTATAAGTTTTCTCTGGTTTATATCAGGCAGAACTGACTTTAGGAAATCAAGCTAAAGATCTATTCTTGCATTATTACTTGTCTTTTAACATTCTATCACACTGGTAAGATTTACTTTGAACATTCTATGGGTTAGTTTAGTATGAATTTGTGAAGTTTTTATTTCAGATTTTCACAATAAATAAATTACATTTTAGTTGTATGAATTTTTTACCTATGCATATTATTTTATAGAAAATATACTGAACGGTTTATGTATAGTTATGCATATATAACTATATATAATCATTTGCATATTAAGACAGTGTATACTTAGTCAGTGGATACTCCAACTCAAATTACAATTTTAAATCATCATAAACTACTAAAACCAAGACTCCAGCAAACGTTGTTTCTGCTTCTACTGTGCTACTCCTAGCATCCATCCTAAATTCAGTCATTTACTTATAATTAGTCCATACCAGGAAAAAAGTTAGGGCTTCAGTTTACAGTGGCTGATAGTACTAATTAAATTTCTATTCATATCTTTTGCTTGTTATTCATCTTACAATATTCATTAAGGGCCTACTAGTAATAATTAGAAATATTTAAAGCAGATACTGGTCAAGGAAGATAGAAGCCTAAAATAAGCCGTTTAATTGAGGTTACAGAGGACATATTGGAACAGAGAGATATTTAAAAGATAACAGCAGAATTTAGTTAAGTGATTAAGTATGGGTGTTATATAAAATAGCAAAGTATGATCTCTAAGATTTGACTTGAGTGTGAGTTAGTAAGCAGTTTGTCACCAATAAAGGTGGAAGGTCAAGAAAGTCAAGAAATTGTCAGAAGTCACAGAGACATGCAGGGAGATGTCTCAATGCAGCATCCTATTGGAGACATTCTGAAGGTAATGAGATAAATAAGTTTGGAATTCTGTGTAGAGTTTAAGACTGGAGATTCAGATTTCTGACATGAGCATATGGGACAAATTTCTCAGAGAGTTTACACTTAAATGACACTTAAGAGACTTTAATGGAAAGGTCTAAGAAGTAGATCAGGGACCAAAAGAAACTTTTGTCATATGCAAAAATGATAAAATCATTTCATACTCAAAATTATTCTATGGATTCAAACAGCCTACAGGATTAATATTCTAGCTTCTTTGCATGGCATTGAATGACTTCATACTCTTGCTCTTGCTATAGTAAGCAAGTATCCAGCCACAGACCTTTTTAAACTATATTGACTAGTAATATGGGATATTTGTGATTTCTTGATCAGGTCATTCACTCTTACATAATTTTGATTTATACATATTATTCCTTCTATGTAGAAACCTCTTCCTCTAATTGTGGAGCTGGCAAACATCTGCTCATCCCTAGAATTTTAATTCAAAATCTTTTAAATGGAGCTTTCCATGACCTTAAAGGAAGATTTAGTTCTTCTTTCAACAATGCCTCCACTGAGTTTTATACCATTTCTATTATGGGTATTTTCTTATTACATTTTAATTGTCATTTATATAGCTATGCCATCCTCTTGAGGGCAATGTTCTTGAGAAATATCAAAGTGACAATAATCAGTGGGGATGGTGAGATTATTCCTTAAGGAGGAGAAGCAAATGTCATAAAGGGTTGGTCAGTGAGAAGCTCCTCTGATTTCTATTCCTGGGCTGTCAGGGTCTATTATGGTCATAGAAGTGGTCCCTGAAGAAGGGAGTGGATGAAGGTCTCCAAAGACTTTAGGTGAAGAGTTGTCAGGCTATGTTAGTATCTGAGTCATTCATGAGGATATTGAAATTAGCCAGGATGGTAGAATTATTTAAGGGTGGAGAGGAAGACCTGGATTGAGTGCCTGTAGCCTGCCTCAGTGCTTGGGAAAGCATGATGTGGAAGCTAGCGGAGGTTTAAAAAGGGCAGGCCTAACGAGGATTCTCTATCCATATCATTGTTCCCATCCATTACACTCCACAAACTCCCTTCTATCTTCCTACTGCCTCTTCTGGAAATGGTGCAATTGAGCCAGCAATGTCCGTCAAAGGATATAAAGTGTGAGCTAAGAAGCAACTTTTGCATGAAGGCAGAAAAGCAGGAATTTCTCTACTGCTTCCAGAGGTCTCTTCCTACTTAAGAAAATCTGGTAATGTTGCTTCCATTTTTAAAACCTCTACTGGCTTTTCAGCACCTAAAGATAAAGCTCATGCTCACAGCACTTCCCAGTCTAATTCTGCCCTGGTCTAGTTTTATCTTTCTCTGCCCATCCCCTCCTCCTCCAAGCACAATGTGCTCTCTTTAATGAAATCTCCTCGTCCATCACTCCTCACCATTTTTTTTCATGTTTCCCTCAGTCTATGATGCTTTGTCTCTCTGGAAATTGCTCTCTTCCCTGACCCACATGATAAACTCCAACTCAAACCCAAAAGTCAGCTCAGATGCTTATTCCTTGCCGAATCTTTCTGTGAACATCCTCTCTTAGTGTTTTCATAGTACCTGGTTTATACCTCTACTCACCATATTTTATTTACAATAATTTGTTCATACCTGCCTCTCATTTTATTGTATGCTCACTGAGGGAGAGTGTCATATTTTATTCAACTTTGTCTCTTCAACATCAAGCATAAAACCTGGCTGGCTGATTATACAAAAAGGAAATTGTAGCATTTGGGGAAGGATTGTAAAGTTTTAATGTAAGCACTCTGCTTAACCAAATAGGCATTTATAAAAGTGGAGCTGTTATACTTGTATATTCTCTTGTTTTATGCCCTTCTGAATTTTCTAACATAGCCTTTTTTCTCTTGTTATTTGTTTTCAGTTTTTTTTATTATTTTTTTGTCATATGTTAGCAATAGCTTTGAAGGAAAAGACTGTAGAATATAAACATACATACAGAGATACACTTACATATGTTAGTATTCATTTAGTACTTTTGCCCTGCTTTTTTCTGAATTTCTCTATGTGTAAAACTTAATCATTTAGACAACAAATCTTAACATCCTCTAAGAAACTGCTAGGGAGAGATAAACAATCATCCCCTTCATAACTTCATAAAGAAATCTTTTTCATTCATAAAATAACTAGCGTGGTTTATTCTAAGTTATTTTTGTATGAATGTGTTATTATCACATTTTTTGTTATTTTATATTACCTTGCATCTAGTGTAAACATCTGGTCAAATTGTTATGTATGTAATTATTAACATTCATTGCACTATAAAGAAAATTATTGCATATCAAAAGGGTGTACTGAATAAGGAAATCTACATTTAAAAATGCTTTGAGTGGGCTTGTCTTGTAGCACAAAAACATACTTTTCATGAATAAAATATTCTAGGGAATTGAAATTTTAAATGACCATACTTTTCTCATTTTGTTTTCATTCAAAACAATTTTTTCTTGTACTTTTAGTAGAAACTATATAATGACAAAAACACATTTTTCAGTTTGTATTTTAAAGCCAGCAAAATTTATCAAAACAGTCATCTAAAATGCTATTAAAATTGGGGCAATAATGAAAAGTGGTTAGAAATGACTTCTAAATTCTAACCTTAGGTCTTCACTTACAAGGTGTGTGATTTTGAACAGTTTCTTTTCTTCTGAAAGTATCCCATATTTGCTTATATTTATTTATAAAACTGGGTTTACTTATATTACCTTCATTATAGGATTCTTGCTTAGTGAGATTATGCTGAAGAGCATAAGCCAGTAGAGGTTAGGAAAGCAATGAAATGAATAAAATGGCACTCTTGAAAGACAGTAGGGAGGGGTGAGGACTGTGGCAAGTCATTTAAAAGATGTAAAGTTCAAATTTTTATTTAAAAGTTAATTTATCATTATTGTTGTTATAATTATTTTTATGGTTTTCATTATTCTACCACTAGCTCTGTAATAATACAATATTATATTGTAATAAATTTTATTATACTGATTGTGTTGTGCTATATTGTATTTTGGCTTGTTCTGATTATCAGTTAAGTTAGATAAGAGCATATTGGATTAAAAATTTAAAGAAAGTTAATATTATCCATATATTTATCATAATTCAAAAACATACACACAAAGAAATAAAATAATTTCAATGATCATTTTAATACAAATATTCAAAGAAGTAAAAGAACAGATACACATAGCATTAAAAATTCAAAATAAAATTTAAATTTAAGCTTATGCAAAGGTAAAATAAGTAAGAACCTAAGTGTTTTTGGTTTGTTACCTAAACAAATCATCAATTTTTACTTGTTATTATTCCCTTTTACTTGTTCAAAAATGTATATTTAAATGAGATGCAATATGAATCTGCAAAGTGGAAAATATGAATTATGGGACATCTCAGAGTCACTGACAACACAACATAAATGATATGTGCAACCATATATATCTCACAGAACTGCCAACTGTCCTTCAACCAGATGGAATGAGAGTCAGTGAAAAAACTATTTAGAGCTGATTGAGATCTGCCTCAGGTACATGTTGATAACATTTTTACCACTGAAAGAGTCATTTCCCCTTCAAAAACATTGTCAGGGGCTCATAAACATGGGCATTCCTTAGGGAGCTATCATTATCATTGTCTTAAAAGAACATCGAGTCTGAAGAAAACAGTGCAGATTTTAGAACTGTAATTTATAATGTCATTTTGTTCATGAAAGTCTTTTTTTTCCCCTCTAGTTTTATAAAGAAATAGCCTTCGATATAAACTGTGAAACTAATAAAATTGGATAGGAGGTGCTATTCTTAGTTTATAACCACCTATGGTTTCTAATCTTTTAAGGAGTAATGCGGAAACATGTTGTTCAAAAAATAAGTGGAAGAGATAAAAGTTGTGGAGTTATTGGGGGTAAGTGAAACCAGGATTTGCCAGATGAAAGTAAAATAACTGTGCCGGCAGCATTTCAGTGAGCTAAAACATAATACAAAATGTAAGTTGGAGAAAACCATTCCTTTCATTAAGAGATTTCTTTTAATTTTTTCACTTAATCTGGATAATGTTAGCATATATATATATTTTCTCTGAGATTAGGAAGAGAATGAAACTATGTCAACCCATACAAAAGTACGAAAGCATTATACACTAACGATAGAAAAATACCTCTGCCTGTGTTTGAATTCATGCGTAGCACAGAAAATTCCAGTGTTAAAGATATCACACTTATAAGTACATAGAGACATAAGCCATTTTTATGTAAATATTTTAAAAATATATATATTTCAGAACAGAGGTTCTATAAAAATAACTTATGCATGTTTCCACAATTTTACATATTCCATGACACTATCCCTACAAAAAATGAGCAAAGAATTAGTTATAAGGATAAATTTCCCTGTATGAAAAATTATTTTTTTTAAATATTTAAATGATTACAATGCCTCATTTTAAGATGTAGTTAGAAGATATGAAATTAACTTATTTTAGGTATTATTATAAGCCATTAATTAAGTGACTGATATGCTTAATAACAATTTGTTGAGCAAACATGTTTCATAATAAAGTGCATATAAAATTCTCTGAAGGCATAGTGGAAAGTTTGGCTTCTTTTTATGAAAAGATTACAAAATGTTTTAAAACAGAAGAGACATTTAGGAAGCTGAATTATAATTAGTGGTTTGCCAACTGAGTAAGGTCCAAGGAAGGTATTCACATCAAGGAAACAAGATAAGCCAAGGTAAGAAAGTGGAAAAAAACACAGGATGGGAGGGGAATGCTAAGTCCTTCCCTATTATTCTAAGAAGAGGTAAGCAGGGATCAGATTATGAGAATATGTTATATGGTGCTAATAAATTGAAATTTCTGGTTGGCAATAGGAACTAGAAATGATTCAACATTTTTGAATATAGAATGCATGTGGAAAAAAATATGGAAGACACAAGAAAGTCAGGATCAGAAAGCTCTGTAGGCAAAATGATATCTCAGTAATATCTATCTATTCCTTCCCGAATGTCCATAAAACTGAAGTATGAAACATATAATGGGAGAAAAAAAGTCCTGATAACCTGATAACAGGAGGGTAAGGATGTGTGTTCCTTTTATATCACATATTTCAGGAAACTTAATTAACTAAACAGACCAATATTTATACAGTAGCTATTGTGTCCTAGATACTAAAACAAATGAAATATATGGATGCAGCAAACAACTAATGAAGATATTCATATACTAAGGAATGCAGATGAATAAGTAAGATCTGAGAAACAGAGAGCACTATGGAACTGATGACATGCACAATGTCCCCAAATACTACCTGTCCAAAGTTTATTCATCAGTTTCAGGCTTTCTGCTGTCAAAACTAAATAAACACAATGAAAATTAGCACCATAATGTTTTCTTCTTGCTCCTTTCACATTACAGTTTGGTAGGAGTGAGGGGGAATGTGTAGATTTTGCTTCCACATACATATATATATATATATATATATATATATATATATATATATATATGAGACAAGAATCTTGCAGCCAGAATATAAATAATTCCTACAGGTCAATAAGAAAAAGGCATACAACTCAGTTTTGTAAAAATGGACAAAAACATGAACAGGACTTTCACAAAAAAAGGATATTCAAATGGCTAATAATCAAAATGCAAAAGGAAAGGTACTTAATGTCATTACTCATCAGGCAAATGCAGATTAAAACCACACAGGTATACCACCATACAACCATTGAAAGGCCAAAAATGAAAACACGGAGTAAATCAACAGTTGGTGAGGATATGGAGAAGTGGGAACACTATCACATTGTGGGTGAGGATGTAAAGTATACAACACTTTAAAAGAAATGTTTGGCAATATGTACTAAAACTGAACATACCATAGTCAACAGAAACGGATGGACATGATGTCGACATTGTTATTAATTTGAGTTAAAAACTTACTATAAGTATAAAACAACTTACTATAAATATCATAAGTAACAAGTTACTACAAGTACATCTCATTTAGTCCTTTCAATGCCCTGCTTTTTTAGTTGAGGAAACAGATATTTAGAGAAGTTAAATACAGTATAGCCATTAAGACATATGTTTGAAGTCAGATGAATAGGCTTGAAATCAGACTCTATCACGTCATAACAGTTTACCTTTGTGTGAGTTACTTTGCTTCTCTCTGCCTCAGGTATATTATATGTAAACTGGAGATAATAAGGGTACATAGGAATATTTTGGCAATTAAGTAACATAATGCAGGCAAAACACTTTGCAATATCTTAAAAATAAGTAATACCATAATAATGATTATCATAAAAAATTTTAAATGTCTAGGAGTAAATTTAAGAAAAACCTCAGACTATATGAAGACTTTACTTCATAACTTAAAGGAAGGCTTGAGTAAATGAAGAGGCACACTGATAATGATTATGATTAGGAATCAAATTGTCTTCACAGCCTATCTTCTTAAATACTTGGCATATTTACTTCTACATACAACATAAAACATTTATAACAATGAGATGTCTATCATAAACTTCAATATATTACCCCGAAAATGTAGAGATAAAAACCTCTTTTCACTCATAACCTAGAAGGAGTAAGGAGTATAAATTGATTTTACTGCATCTCATCATCAGAGTTTGCCTTGGGTGGCCAGGGATTAACCATGGTAGCAGGTTTTCGTCCTCTGTGATTATTTCAGTTATATTAATGCCATTTATTTCTCCTTTACATTTTGAATTTCCATATAAGATTTTGTTTGAAGAAATCATTTCACTATTAATGAAGTTTGTAAAACCTTTTTTCCAGTCTATTAACTATTAATGACAAATAATTTCTCTCAAGACAAAAACACAACAAATGTTAGATCAAGGGTTTTGTCAATGACATAAGAATCAAAATAGTCTCCTTATATTGCCATTATTGTTTAACAATAAATTTTTCCAAAACAGTTTATTTAAAATAAATCTAATGAAAAATATTGAAATATTATGATACATATTGAAATATTTGACACAAATATTTTAAAATCATTATTTTTATATTATTATATATTTATATACTTAGCAGTAAGAAATAATAAAAAGGTCTTAGATTGCTTCCTCAGTGTTTGGGAACATAATGTCTGATGGGTTCTATTCTGACATTTTGAAGTATGTGTGTGTTTAAATTTTAGCACACTTCTTTTTAATGTTTCATAGTATATTCCAAACATATACAAAATGAGAAAGAATAGCATTATGATCCTTCATGGATCCATCAAACAACTTCAAGAATTATCTAATCATGACAAAACACTTCCCCTATCCTGGGTTATGTTTAAATTAGAAAAAGAAAAAAAATACCTAAACAATACAAGATTAATATACAGAAATCTGTTGCATTTCTCTACACTAACAAGGAAATATCAGAAAGAGAAAGTAAAAAAAAATCCCATTTAAAATTGTATCAAAAAAGTGTATCTAGGCATAAACTTAACCAAGGAAGTGAAAGAACTATATGCTGCAAACAATAAAACATTGATAAAGGAAACTGAAGATGATTCAGAGAAATACAAAGATATCTATTGCTCTTAGATTGGAAGGATTAATATTAAGAACTTCCATACTACTCAAAGCAATCCACAGATTTAATGTTATCACTATCAAAATATCCATGAGATTTTTCACAGAACTAGAACAAATAATTCTAAAATTTATATGGAACCACGAAAGACCCAGAGTTGACAAAGAAATCATGAGGAAAAATAATAAAGCTAGAGGCATAACCATCCAAGATTTCAGGCAATACTACAAAGCTACAGTAATAAAATCAGCATGGTATTTGCACAAAAGCAGACATATAGATCAATAGCCCAGAAATAAACTCACATACCTATGGTAAATTAATCTATGACAAAGGAGACAAGACTATATACTGGAGAAAAGACAGTCTCTTCAACAAATGGTGTTGGAAAAGCTGGACAGCCACATGTAAATCAGTGAAATTAGAACACTTCCTCACACCATATACAAAAATAAATTCAAAATGGTTTAATGACCTAAATATAAGACATGACACAATAAAACTCCTAGAAGAGAATGTAGGCAAAATATTCTTGGACATAAATTGCAGCAATATTTTCTCCAATCAGTCTCCCAAGGCAAAAGAAGTAAAAGCAAAAATAAACCAGGAACCTAATCAAACTTAAAAGCTTTTGCATAGCAAAAGAAATCATCAACAAAACAAAAAGACAACCTACAGACTAGAATAAAATATTTGCAAATGATGCGACATACAAGGGGTTAATATCCAAAATACACAAGCAGCACATATAATTCAACATCAAAAAAACAAACACCCCAATCAAAAAATGGGCAGAAGATCTAAATAGGCATGTTTCTAAAGAAGACATACAGATAGCCAACAGGCACATGAAAAGATACTTAACAGCACTAATTATTAGAAAAATGCAAATCAAAACCACAATGAGGTATCACTTCACACCAGTCAGAATAGCTACCATCAAAGAGTCTATGAATGATAAATGCTGGAGAGAGTGTGTAGAAAAGGGAACCCTCCTACACAGTTGGTGTGAATGTAAATTGGTGCAGCCACTATGGAGAACAGTATGGAGGTTCCTTAAAAAACTAAAAATAGAGTTATCATATGATCCAGCAATCCCACTCCTGGGCATACAACTGGTAAATATGAAAACTTTAATTCGAAAAGATACATGCACCCCAATGTTCATAGAAGCACTGTTTACAATAACCAAGACATGGAAACAACCCAAGTGCCCATCAACAGACAATGGGTTTAAAAAGATGTGGTACAATGGAATATTACTTAGACATAAAAAAGAATGAAATATTGCCATCTGCTGCAACATGGATAGACCTAGAGAATACCATATTGAGTGAAGTAAGTCAGACAGAGAAAGACAAATATTATATCACTTATATGTGGAGTCTAAAAAATAATACAAATTAATCTATATACAAAATAGAAACAGATTCACAGACACAGAAAACAAACTTATGGTTACCAAAGGGGAAGGCAGGGGGAAGGGATAAATTAGGAGAATGGGATTATAAGGTACAAACTACTATACATAAAATAGATAAGCAACATGGACCTGCTGTATAGCACAGGGAACTATATTTAATATCTTAAAATAACCTATAATGGAAAATAATCTGAAAAAAATGTAAACCTGAAACACAATATTGTAAATCAACTATAATTCAGTTTAAGAAAAACCCAGACATCATTTAATTTCACCCATAAATATTTCTGGATATAAATGTATAAGGGTATTAGTTTTTAAATAAATATAACCAAAATACTGTTTTACAATGAAATAATTGACAATAATTCCTTAATATCATCAAATTTTCCAGATGACCGTCCAATTCTTCTTCCCCTTCCCCTTGTTTTCTCCCAGTATGTAACTTGAAGTAATAGTTCTTCTCATTAATATCAATCAGGTGGTGTATCTCAACCTTTTTGCATTCTCTCTTCTTGAAGGAGCATTTTTAGACCTTTTTTTTCCCAGTTAACTCCCCTTCCATGAGATTTTATTACCACTAATATACTATCACTGTTTATGTGCTGTGGCCCTTTAGAGGGCCAAATGGCATTGTAATAGTTAAAATATTCTTTTCCACCAAGAACAAATTTTTGCCTTTTTGTCATACGGCTATTGTATACTATACTTTCTATTTTATAGCTATTATTTATTTTTAGTTATCCTGATAAATATGTATTTAATGCTCACCCCTCTTCTCATGCTGTCTCTACAATTATTTTTGCTCTAATACCTCATTCTCAAGTTAATTACTCAAGAATGATCTATGGGAATAGTATTCCCTGAGGTTTTGCATATTCTTTTTTTTTTTTTTTTTTTTGTGGTATGGGGGCCTTCCTCTGTTGTGGCCTCTCCCGTTGCGGAGCACAGGCTCCGGACGCGCAGGCTCAGCGGCCATGGCTCACGGGCCCAGCCGCTCCGCGGCATGTGGGATCCTCCCAGACCGGGGCGCGAACCCGGTTCCCCTGCATCGGCAGGCGGACGCGCAACCACTGCGCCACCAGGGAAGCCCTGCATATTCTTAATAGTAGTTTTTACATTTCAAAATCATTTTGGTTCATTCATGTACCTTGAACATTATAAATACGATATTTCTTTGTCTTCTGACATAAAGTGCTGCTGTCAAAATGGTTAAGGCAATTTTATTTTCTTTCCAAGAGGCTTAGTTATTTCACTTAAATGACCAAAAGACATTTTGTTTTTCTTTGAAATTTGATAATTTTTCTTGTGTTGGCCATTATAGTTTATTATTAGTTTAATATTTATTAATTTGTTATTTATTAGTTTTACCTGGTTTATTTTCCCAGGAATCAATGTGTCTTTCCAATATGTACTTTCATATTTTTTTTCACGTAAGTTTTCTTGAAGCATAGTTTTAGCAGATGTACTGCTCAATTACTTTGGTCTCTTTTATGTGAAGTCCTATTGCATATAAGCTGAATTTTTGTCTGTCTTCACATCTATTCTTTCAAATTTTTAAAAAACTCTCTCTTCATTTCCTTTTTCTCTTAAGGTAATATCTACTGTGTTTATTCATTTGTGTTCCTTCCAGTACATTCTTCAGCTGGAATTTTTTTTTTTTTCATTTCTCATTCTTTACTGAATTCTTCATCTCTTTTTCAAAGTTTAATTTTCTTTGATTATATTTCTCATGTACTCCAAAATAAAGTTATACTGCTCTTTTACATCTCTTTTTATTTTATTTTTTTAAACATCTTTATTGGAATATAATTGCTTTTTATTTTAGAAGTTATTTTAGCTCATTTTGAAACATTAGGTGATAGTTTTCTTATCTTCTGTATATTTTTGGTGTGATTTTATCGCCTGTAAGGATGGCCTTCTATCTCTTTTTTTCGTTTTTTTTTGTTTGTTTGTTTTGCGGTACGCGGGCTTCTCACTGCCGTGGCCTCTCCCATTGCGGAGCACAGGCTCCGGACGCACAGGCTCAGCGGCCATGGCTCACGGGCCCAGCCGCTCCGTGGCATGTGGGACCCTCCCGGACCAGGGCACGAACCCGCGTCCCCTGCATCGGCAGGCGGGCTCTCAACCACTGCGCCACCAGGGAAGCCCTATTTCTTATTCTCTTTCCTCTTACAAGATTTTGTATAGAATTTGACAGCAGTCCTTTTCTGCTGCTCATGTTTATGTGATACAGACTTTCTTATACTTCTGCAAGGGACAAGTGAGTCAGGAAGCTTTTCTGGTTTATGGCTCTAGACTTCTTTTTCTGTTATTTTATTTTCATGAACAGCTAAATACATAGCCTTTTACTTTAAATATATGCATCCCCTGAGCCTCTCTTCACTTCTCTTTCTTTTCCCTTTATTGCCTCTATCCTGCTCATTTTGGATTCAACCCTTAGCAGATTCTTCTAAGAATACAGTTTTGTTTTGGAAAAAAGATTTGTTAACAAAGCAAATAATACATATTTCCCAGACTACTCCAGTATCATTTTTCCAGTTCACATTTTCCCTTCCAAGTTATAATTCTATTCTCACATTAGACTGTCAAGGTACGGGGAGAACAGCTGTTGATAAATTAAGTCTTTTCCATTTTTTCAATGCTATAAGAATCCCTGCTGCTTTCCTCTGAATCTTTCTTTAAACTAATGGGTATGACACAAGTTTTATAGTTGTTGGAGACTTGTCCCTACTCAACAGAATTATGAAATCCATGGGGATTGCTGTTGCTTGGTGGAGACTAGGAGGACAAAGTCTGGAACTTTAGGGATTCATAGGGGCAGTACTTAGTGCACCATATTCAACACTGTTAGACAACAGATATACAACAAACCCTTAAAGACATAAACAGACCATTTGGTAATGATAATTTAGATAACCTCAACAGAATGAAAAAGATAAAAGTAAATGAGTAGTCCAATTTGGGTGCTAATATACACATGGAATGTGTGATGGAAAATGAAAGCACAGATTATCCAATATAGATATGTAATGTGCTACCCAATGGGGGACTGTAATTGCCATTTAGCTTAATTAACACTTTATTTTCCCCTACCATCTTTTTGGTGCTACTGTCTATGAACTGTAGGCTGATATCACTGTTTAATTCCCAAGTGATATATAAAAAGATTGACATCGTGCCACAGTAAAATGGTGGCTTGCAGGAATTTGTGTTTCCCCTGTGTCTGGGGGTGTGCATTTCTTCATCTAACCAAAAGACATGATTAGATGCTAAATAGCAGAATAGTTCACTTTGCTAACTATTCTCCATTTACTCCCCACCTACACCCCACTTTCCATTCTCCATACTTTTCTGACCTGTTCCTTTTATTAGATATTCTGACTTCCACAGCCTTTATTGCCAGAGAATCCTGGTTGCCAGTTAAGGACTGCTTTCTAACTCAGCAGTTGTATCCAGTTTGCTTCTGTTAGTTAAATGCTGTCTTCCTTTCTCTACAGATACTATCATTTCCACAGATAGTAGGAAGTCCAGTTCCATGATAGCATCTTTCACAGCTAACTCTAAACCATAGAATATGGGCCCAACTAAGTGTCACAAAAATGTTCTCCTTGTTCTTGAAAGTCATCATTAGCCAAATCCTATAATTTCTCTTTTGTGTGTATTTTTTTCTCACAGAGCAGAGACTGTACTTCCCTAAGACTCTTCTGACCAGACTCTGGTTATCAGCTTGGAGATGATCAGGAGAGGGGGCATCTGATCTTGTGGATTACAAAGTTTTTCTTATGAGACATCTGCCTCAGCTGAGGTAAAAATACGTGTATCTGCAGTAAAAGTATGTTCATAAATTGAGATTATTATTTTTATTTTTTTAGACTCCAAGACCCCAGTACTAATTTGTAACTGTGCATAACTGGACAAAATCACTTATTATTAACATATTACATATTTTGATGAATATTTGATGAATACATATAATAACAAAGATTTTATTAAAATGCTTGCTTAAACATGATAGATTGGTCTTTTTTTTACCAGTTATTTTATGTATTCATATTACTATTACAGGTTAGAAAATACAGAATTTTTACTTTTATAAAATTATTTAAATGTAATTTTGTTTCTAATTTTTAATGAAATAAAATTTTAAATGCTATTTATTCATATAAAGAAGTACATAGGAAGGGGAATGTCTTATTTAATCTATATGTTAAATTCCTGGACCTTTTCCATTTTAATGACAAAGATCTCAAAGTAAGCAACTTTTAAAAAGTTAATTAACTCTCACCATTAGTTCTCCCTTCAATGTTTTTGAATTAAAAAATTAGAAAAGACCTGATTTTCAAAAGGATTTATTACCCAGTTATTAGTGTCATTCACTTTCTTAATTCAGATACCAGTAATCCAATTTGCCCATTTGTTTGGTGTTTGGGAATTTTTACAGCATGCCAACTGGGAGACTGAATTTTAAGGGGGAAGCATGAAAAAGGAATCAACATGAGTCTTCAACACTAGGTTTAATTTCACGCAGATGACTTTTAAGAAAAAATATATTTGAAATTGAGGTTCTGGACATTGATTCCTTCCATACATAAGAAAAATATTATGCATCTTGGTTTCATAAAACCTAGCTTGAAGACCACTGTTGTATTCCTTCCTTGGATTGTCTTATAGTCTGTGTATTGATGAATCTAACTAGTTCTATTTTTCTCTTGAGATGCTCACACACACACACACACACACTCACATACGTGAAGTATTTTCCCCCTATATTTGTTAATCATTTTATTTTTTAATTAAAAAAAATTTTTATTGGAGTATAGTTGCCTTACAATATTGTGTTAGTCTATACTATACAGCAAAGTGAATCAACTATATGTATACATGTATCCCCTCTTTTTTGGATTTCCTTCTCATTTAGGTCACCACAGAGCATTGAGTAGAGTTCCCTGTGCTGTACAGTAGGTTCTCATTAGTTATCTATTTTATACGTAGTATCAATAGTGTATATATGTCACTTCCAATCTCCCAATTCATTCCCCCCCTGCTCACCCCCTTGGTATCCATACATTTGTTCTCTACATCTGCTTTCAAACTAGATCATAAATCATTAAAGACAGTATCAGGCTATGCCTTCTATACCATTTGTAGAGACATGGGACTTACACATCGAAGACAACCAACTGAACATTGACTATTAAGAGGTATTTTCTGAAGGTCAGAATACCTGCATTTTTATCCTGGTCCTGCTACTTTCCTTCTGTCATATCTGGGGATTGCTGCATAACTTCTCAGATCCTCCATCTAGTCATTGTAAAATCGGCATTATAATAGCCTTTATGTCAGGTAGTATCTGTGAAGATTAAATAATTTAATACATCAAAAGCTCTTACAACACTATCAGTAGGAATCAGAGCTCAATAAATATTAACTGTTAAATTCTTCTTTTTATCTATATCTATATCTTTATCTCTATCTATCTATCTATCTACTATCTATCTATCTATCATCCCCAGAATATTAGCTATAAGTTTAGTGGCACCAAATTTTTAACGAGACTTGGAGCAAATTTTCATATCTTTCATCATTTTGAATCCTTTTTACTTCCAACCCAAACTGATACTAACATCTCTTGAGGCTCTAAGTTTTCATGGTTCTGTTCTTTCATATCCAGCTCTTCTAGTAAAAGATGAACCTTTTGCATTGTACACTCTAACTCCCCTACACAATTTTCTGATACACAATAATGGTGAATAGGAACTCTCTGCAATCTCTGTACTCCATATAGTATCCAACTTAAGAAATAGGCCTTTAGCTGAATTTCATTATAAATCACAATAGATTTTTCTTTTGAGATAATTTAGAAAAGATTTTTTCATAGATGTAGAAAAAATTGTTACTGAAACTTAGATCACAGTTATCAGATTGTGTTCAGGGCCAGAAAGTATCCCAGATCACGTCTGTCATGAAACTGGTAAAAGAATGCAATCAAACTGTTCAAAATTAAATAAGTAAATTAAATATGCATTGAATTTGGTGTTTTACAGAAGTAAATATTCAATTAAATCACGATAATAATGATATTTTTGAAAACCTATTATATAGGACTGATGTAAATGTGGAGAGCTTGATAGGAAAAAATGGTCAAAACTGAAAGAAATCAGTTTGAGGAATCATAACAAAAATAAATTTCCACACTCATCAAGTAGATTGCTACAAGAACATGTGGTCCACTCCTGATTTCAGCCAACTCACTTGAAATGTCATTCACCTCAACATCTTTAAAAACTTAGTACAAATACCTTTCCTCTTTACTATACAGAAAAAAAGATGAAGGAAACCATTTATTATGAAATACATTTCCAAGTATTTTAAATGATTCATAGCATACCTCTTTTTTGAAAAGAAAAATAGCAATCTAAGCCCAGCAGGTTCCAGTATGTAAATCATCATGATAGCAATAACAAGGAGTGTGATAAGGTTGACTATCTTCTACAGAAAGTACTGGTGTAACTCAGCGTGGTGCACAGAGAGTATGAATGGATTAATCATGCCATTTTTATATTACCTTAAATGATTCATTCTTTTAAAAAATATTATTATTGTCCAGGCCATTTTGCTTCATAAAATCCTGTTCTTCTCATGGTGCTACCACAAAATCTTGATTAAATGAAATTCCAGAGGCATGATTATTTGATTCAAAGAGGTTTAAGGAAAGACCTCTCTGTTAAAAATCTTTTAAAAATATATAATAGTTTGTCATTTTAAAAATATAGTGTGAATGGAATATTTCATAGTTCCTTTGTGACCATGAATTTTTTGGCCCTAAGTCACCATTAGGAAAACCAATTCTCACTGAATAGCAGAGTATTTGCTGGAAGTAAAGGTGACTATACCAGATCTATCCAAATACCCCAGAATCCAAGAAATCTGTTTCATTCGTATTTATCTCGTGAAAAATTAGCCCAGAAAAAAAAAAGAAAGCTTCTTGAAGGTTTTAATAAGTTTAGTTTTCTTACTGAAAGGTTACCATATGGGCAGACACAGACTTTACACACACGGACACACACATACACATTTGTTTGGTGCTTCACTTACAACCTTAAAATATATTTGACACTTCATCGGTTTTGCTTATTTTCATATTTATCATAATCAGTCCTTTTTCAATTATCTTCATAGGCCTCCGTTGCCTATATATGTGCTTCAGAAAATTAAAATAGTTCATGTGCTCTCATAAAAACACATTAGCTAAATAGAACATGCTGCATTTCTTAGGAACTCTTCCTTCCCTGCGGTAAGAGCAGACATACTTGTCTTCCTCTCCCTGGTTAATGGCACACATCTATGAAAGAACCTCAAAATTATAAAATCATCTACTTCTATGCCTTTTTCCTTAATCTCATGAAAATTACCACCTAAATATCTCTGTTGCTCTTTCCTGAGAAAACTTCTCAGTCCTATTTCTTTCCAATCTATTCTCCATAGTGCTGCTAGAGTGATTATTCCAAAAGGAAAATCTGTTCATGTCATTCCCCTACTTAAAGCCATTCTGTAATCTTTCTATTTGTTTGTCCTTCCCAGACACATGCAAAACTTAGCTAATCAGTTTTATGAGAGGCGGTGTAGTGTTATGCAGTGTTTTTCAAGCGGTGCTTTATGATCTAATATTAGTGGGTCATGAAATCAATTTAGTGGTTCATGTGACCTGCAGTTTTAATAAAATAAAATTTAATAGACTATGGTGGAGTAGAATAGAAAACAAAAAAAAAAACAGGACACACAATTACTAAACTCAGAGCAGATGTGGGGTCTTGGAGAACAATGCCGAACTACAAGGATCCATGTATAGACAAGATGAAGAGTAATCTGTGTTATCTGGAGATCGTGGACTTTTACCTGGAGGCAGTGATCAGATGGGGCTTTTTCTGTCTCAGGGCAGTAGTGAGTGTATTCTATGTTTGTGAAAAATAGTGAAATCCATATTTGGTGATGTTTCAGTTTTCCATTGCTTCATAGCAGATTATCTCTAAATTTTGTGGCTTAAAAAGCAACAATTTATTACTTACCATTCTGTGGCTTGAATGGACAATTCTGTTCTACATGATGTCAGCTGGAGTTACCAGCTCAGTTGCATTCAGGTGGGTTTTCAGATGTTTGGGGCCTTGGTGTTGACTGTAGCCTGGGACTCTACATGCTCCCTACCTCCTTGTGGTGTTTCATTCTCCATGGGTTCTCAATGTGGCCCCTCTCCCCAGAAAAGGATAAGCTGAATATCTTTTTAGCTTCTTAAAGACTGTACAGCAAAACATTCACTTCCCCCACATTCTATTAGTCAAAGCAAATCCCAAGGCCAGTCTAGGTGCAAAAATAGATGAATAATACTCCATTTCTTAATTGGAGGAGTGGCAAAAAAATTATGGCACCCTTTAATCCACATATCAACAGGGCTCATTCTTCCAGAGACAATATATGAGCTCCCAGATCCATTTTATTTTCACCCTGGGCACATAAAATAGCCATTTATGTGGGATGGTAACTAATTCTGGACATTGGAATGTAAGAGGAAATATTCGTTCTCTGCAAGCTAAAGCTTAAGAACATATGTATGTCCTCACTTTCTTTGATCCTGAATTGATTGGAAGGATCCAATGAAGGACATGGAGGTCTTATGAGATGTTCAGCTACAAGGTCCCTAACTGACTACTTGATGCAGAATAATGAAAGTGAAAAACCTTTGCTGTATACAGAATCTAGTTGTTGTTACAGCATCTAATATTACTTATAATGATTTATACATAAGAAGAAATATTCTTTAGAGAAACTTTGATTTCAAAAGTTTATGTGTGCAGGTAGGTGCAGTGGTCTTGGTGTGTGATATAAAATCTATTTCTTTTCATGGATCTCCTCAAACAAAGTTTAGAAGGCATTACAGCACTAATGAAGAGCACAGAATTTGGAACCAGACAACCTAAGTTCTATTATTAGTCATTTTACTAGTAGTGTGACCTTGGGAAAGTGACTTAACCACTCTATACCTCCCTTACCTCATCTATTAGTGGGGATAAAACAGTACCTACTTCTTAAATTTGTGTGAGAATCAAATCACTTAATGCATATGTATCAGTTGAAGTTTTGAAAAGAAAACAATAGCTAACCCAAGTAGAACAACAGCAAAATTTAAGATGAGGCACTGATTACAAAAGTGTTTTGAAAGTTGAAGGGACAAACAAGATGATAAAATAACCCAGAGATTAATGTAGAGAAGGCAGTATCTCTCCTATGGCTGAAGGACAAAGGATGGGTGTGGTTTCTCAGGACATGGAACCACCCCTCTGGAGTTGGGAACACTTCCAGGCAGGAACTTAGAATCATGACACTGGCCCTGCCCTCGACAGAGACACTGCTGTATCCAAGAGAGAAAGGAGGAGAGAGGCACTGACTGTGCTTGTTTACCTGCTCTTAAATCTTCCTCCACAGACTCCCTTGTCTGAATCTACTAGAAACCAATTGTCAAGAGAGCCTGGCAAGTGTAATTTTTAGGGGGTATCCCACTGTAGTACAGAGCAAAGCAAGAAAGGACAGGAATGAATCTGAGAACAACCAAAATGCTCACCATAACATGTAAGAGGTTATAATATAAGCAAGTGATGAATAAATATTGACTATTATATCGCCACTATCCTTTATTTTAAGCAGTAGCTCTGAATCTTTTTAAAGAGCTTAAAAAGGTTATCCACCTGTTAGGAACTCACATAGAATTCTGCACACAGCACTGAAGGAATCTATCTCTCCCGTTACACAGCAAGTGCATTACGAGGAGATGCTGTGTTTTAGTCACTGGTATAACTCCAGGCACATTACTCAGTAAATGTGGTCCTTCAACCACTGTTTTGTTTTAAATCAATAAATGGTCTATCTTCTGAAACATTTCTGTCACTGACCCTACTCAGGCAATTAGCACTTCACTTCAGGTCAGCTAAATGTTCTTGTACGATTCTCTCCTCCATTCCATATGTGGTCATACTTGCCTTTATTAAAAGAAAATATATAAAGATGCCAACCTAATTTTATATGACACTCTATAAAAGGAAATTATAAATAGGACAACCTTTTTACTTAAGATATACTCTGATGCGATTCCATTATCTGGTTTCAAGCTAATTTTCCAGCTTCATGTTTTCCCTTTGTTCAAATATACACAGTCTGTTCAAATACACTCAGCACAGCACACTCATTAATACGTCTACAACTCCTCTCAGAATATTCCTTCAGTTTTCTTCTGCAAGCTGACTAGTGGCAACCATTCCTCTCTCAAGATACAATTCAACCTCTCTGATGAAGTCCTTTTCAATTCTCAGGAAAAACTGTCACGTTCTTCAATTGTAATTACTTCCATTAGAGTTCTGTATTGATTATATAACTTTCATTGTCTGTGGTTCTCAAACTTACCTTCATATTAGAATCATCTGGAGATTTTAAAAAGCTTGAAGCTTAGAGCATATTCATGCCATTTTTATCAGAACTTTGGGCATCTGTAGTGGAAACCAGGCATCAGTTGTTTTAAGGCTTTCCAGAAAATGTCAACATTAAGTTTGAAGAGCACTATACTAGACTGTGTATTCTTTTAGGGCAGTGAAGGAACCATTTAAGAACATGTTATTTGAATGGGCCTAAATACTTATAACAGTTTCTAAAATATAGTTGACCCTCAAATATATTGCCTAATAAAATAGAACATGCATACATCTACCCAAGTATGAAATTTCTCATCTACTTTAGGAATTGAATTACAAAAGGAGGGGCATGCTAACATCACTCACTTGACTAAGCTCTTTTCAATCCTCTTTTAGGTGTAGATAGATGTGGATACATTGAAGAAATGATAATCAAACAGTCTGGCTACCAACTGATTACATTCACTGATTAAGCTTAGAAAAATTCTCAGTCGTTCTCCAAGAATATAAATCTAGAGAGCTGTTACACTTTTATTAAGGCTGTAGGTCTACTATATATACTCATATATTCAGAAGTTCATTCAAATGATTTACAAATAATTTACTGTCTGGAAATTACTGGTTTCACATGAGCTGTTATGACATGTGATGTCCACATATTTTGGATTTGTTATGATTTAAATCAAATTTGGTTGAGTTCAACTATTCCAGAAAATTGAGAATAAAGTAATCCTCACAGACATTTGGTGTTGCTTTTCTTAGTCAACTGACTATTTCAATAAATATTTACTTTAGAGAAATGTCTTAATTAAACCAAGTATTATCAGTTTGCTATTTTTTATATGAAATTGTATCTACTGAGCTGTTAACCTTCTAGCATAATAATGATTATTCAGTGAAAAATGGGGATAAAAGACAAAAATAAAGATTTAATAAATTGTTTTTCATGACTACTTGAAATATGTGCTCGGAGAAGGGAAAGGGAGAATATTGGCAAAAAACAGTCCCAATCTAAGGACTTTAACAGTTAAATTAGAAAGACCTTTGAAAAAAACATTTAACATAAGTGCTTTAAGCTAGAGAGAAAGAATGATGACTAACTTTGAGTTCATACTTAAAACCAATAAAATTCTCCCCACTTATTTGATATAGAAAAAGGAGAAGAAAATGTATGTTATAGCCATGCAGATCCTATTAATGCTACTGAAACTCTCTCCCACCATTCTTCCTTGATGAGCTAAAGAAGAGATATCAAAAGGCAGATATAGAGTAAATCTAAATGGTGAATTGATCTTTAAAAGAAGTGGGGGGGATGATAAAGGCCAACCATATGATAAAAATTAAACTATATATATTCCAATGATAACTAATGCTATTATGGTAATTGGAAATGCAGCAGAGTTCCTGAGAAGGCCACCTGGAAATATGAGAAGTTGAATTAAAATTGAAGACATATCAAATGGCATATATTATTTCTACATTAAACCTGTAGAAAGTAAATGAAAAAAACTTCATCCTAAAGCATCTGGCTAAGCAGAACATACAGACAATCCTAGTAGCCAATTCAGTAATTAAGGTGTTTTCTTTGCCTTTTTAAAGACACATCCAGTATAATTTCACTAGAGAGGAATATAATTAAGAAGTTTTATGGGAATAACAGCAAATTTCAAATTCTGATTATGGCAGGGTTAGGAAATAGAATTGTACAAAGAATCATTAAAATATTAACTCTGTAATGCAGAGGAGTGAAAGGATGATTATTCCTAAGATGAGGATCTATTTACAAGGCCCTTGGTTATTGATTGTGATATGCCACCCATGCATTCAGGTTGCTGGGTTTTTATGTTTTTCTTCAACTGATTTCGGTTCTTGAGTTCTTACATAAAACCCATATTTTCCTGTGTCATCTCCTTTATAGAAATCAGAAAACAAGTTTTGATTGAAGGGCTGGATAGCTGCTTCTGACTCTTACCCTGAGTGTTTAGATCATTCATTTGCTTGGTTTCCCTGCCATTATATTTTATTTTCCTTTTTCAAGGAGAGATATCAATGTTCTTTTCCTTCTTTCTGGTATCATCTGGAAAGCGATTGTCTTTTTCTCTCTAAAGCACCTTACAGGTTCATGGTATGATAGACTGAAGATCTCCCTGCTCTTCCTGTAAAAAGAGCTCTGCCATAATTATATTTTACCTGTTGAAGACAGTTTCCATTCCCAGAAGCTTTATCTTTGTATCAGCTTTAGTCTTCACAAATAAGCCCTATGATTCAGTGATCTGAATCAGTTTATTCTATGTTATATCTAAAGGTCATTTCATAGAAGACCTCTGTTGGTGAGCCCAGGGCTATCAGTTATCATGGTTTATGGCTCTCTATAAAGGGAAAGTATAAATATCTGCAAGTTCTATCAGAAGAAAAATACTACTCACCTGAAAGATAGTTGGATCTGTTCCTTCCACTGCACCCTTTCTTGGTTCCGAATGAACTCTCATATTCTTTAAGAATGTCCTTCCAGAGGTTTGAAGGAAAGATCTCATCAATCCTTCCCACTGGCATCTCATTTCCAGTATTTAACAAACTTGGACCAAGCTCCAGACCCCTAGTTGCTTTATTCTCTATGTGGTACCACCTCCAAGAAACACCCCTGGCAATTTCATATTTCCCAATGGTAGATGGGAAAGTTAGTCTAATTGCAATAAAAAAATGGCATAGAGAGGCAAGATGTTTTTCACATTAACCCTGATTTGATCACAATTTGAAAACATATGTGTAATATGTATGAATATTTACATGCAGTAAAGGGTTGTCAATTAATTATTAAATATTGATATTTCACAATTATGTCCTGTCATTGAAGGTACAAAAAATATAATGTAGACCCGGTGCCTGACTACAAGCAGCTTACTTTTCAGTAGTAACTCTAATAAATACAGAAAATCATTAGAGAATGTGTCTAATCATTCTACCTATTAACTGGATTGTGGAATAATATGTACAGAAAGTTCAAGACATGAAAATGATATGTTTTCAAAGAAGGATCATGTCATAAAATAAACTGATAATTTATTAAAATGGACAAAAACTATTAAATCCCAAATAAAGCATAAAGAGGATTAAATGAGACATCTAAATCTCTAGAATAAAATGGTAATTTACATTAATTGTGGCTATTTTGAATTGAAACATTAAAATTTTAATTGTGCTTCTCTTATTTTGTGACTTCTCATTCAAATCTATATTATATAACAATAAATCCTGTACATGGTATATGTGATATTTCTTAATTAGCCAGCATATTTAAATAAATAAATTAGCCCATTATCCAGTAAGAGTAATGGTTTTAATTCATTGAGTACATGCATTCCAGGCACCAGGTTTATATAATCTTATGTAATTTCATTTGACTTGTGAGGAGGCTGAGGGAAGCAAGGTTAATCAACTTCTTCAAGGTCACATAGGTCATAAGAATCAGCTAACACCATATTTAAATAGGTAAATTATCTACTCCTGATATGAAACAAAATTACCAGATAAAGACTTAAACACTTCTAAACTAAAGATAATCTTCCTTTTCATTTTCTTCTTACTATACATAGCAATTCATCCCAATTTACACAAACTTTTACTTACCCTAAATCTTCTTTAAAAGGATTTCTGACTTTTTCACAGAATTATCCATGCCAGTATTTATAATATTTGTAACTACTTTGAGCTAACACTAATCTTTTCTTACTGAATGCTATATTTATAAGTATGTAGCCCAGTTCTATTAATGTCAGGATTTTCTGCCAAAATACATACTTTTATAACCCCTGTCCTTTCGATCTATTTTTTTAAAAATTTCTTCTAAAGTGGCTATTCCTGCTCTATTGACCTAGAACATTTTATATCACAATTCAAAACCAGTGCCAAATGTGACCTTAGAATAGCAGGATAATTCCAAATAGTTTTTAACCATAAATATGCAAGAACAAAAAGGTAAGTCTATTTTTAAATAAAAATAACTTTGCTGTATCTTGTGCTTTTTGCTGTATAATCTGGGTATTAAAAAAAAAACAAAAAAACTGTGAACTCATATGTATCAATATCAGGAAAACCCCTGGCATTATTAAAAAAAATTCTCCCAAATAATTACAATATAAATTTACTTATTTTGTCCTTCCAAAGATCAACATCAAGCCTCTCTAATATTTTAACATACAGACTTTCTACTTTTTGTATAGGTTCTGCAGATAGATATGTTACAACATTTAATTTTTAATGGCGCCTTTCCAAAAATTAATGCAGTTTGGCACAAACCATCAAAATCCAAAACAGCACACCTAACTGCCCAAGTCATTCTGTGACCCCATCAGTACGACACACTATGAAGTAGCATTAAACCACCCTTGGGAACAGAGTTAATGTTTGTAGATGTGCAGACTAGGACTCACAAATGTCAAGGTTTCCTAGTACTGGCCTTTTCTTATCACACACTCTTTTACTTAATATTGAGAAAGCTACAGTGGCTATTTGGACGTTGTAATATTAAATTGTCAAAATTTGCTTTTACAGAAGCAAACAAAAACATACATATGTTAAAATCTTATCTATTCTTACATTTTACATGTGTTTTTTTTATATTAAATGGGGTTTGAAATATAAACAAAAAGTTGCACTTAGGTCTTTCTATGTATTTTCCAAGTATGTCCCAAATATCGCAATGAATTATGCAATACAGCATAACACTGACTCCCCTCTATCTTCCTTGGTAAAGTTGTCTATCTAAAAATTTTCTCCAAAATATTAAATTATCTTTTCCTTAAATTGTCACAACACTTTGCAAGCAAAAACAGGCCTTTCTGCAGGTGAGATATAAAATGACATTCTATGAACATAATGAAGCTTAATTATAGATCTGAGTGTTAAGGAATGATTCTTTCTGGAGGAATACTCTAAGAAGCAGTGTAAATGTCTCACGATAGTGATGACAAGTCAGAAGTGCAAAGGACACTGGCAGGAAATTATGAAGAAAATCTGCCATATATATGTAAGAAGAATCATCGTAGAACAGGGTGTCAAGGAGAACTTTTCATTAAGTGAACACAAATACTTCGAGCATAACAATTTGATAAAAGCATTATTGATTAGAAATTAATTTTCAAATGAGGAATTAAAATAATTTGATTATTAAAATTTATGAAGGTCATTTTATTTCCTTAATTAGTGAACAGTTTTTCCTGACTTAGGGCACTTTTCAGTCAAGTACCAATGACATTATTTTCAAATCTAAAAAAGTACACAGAAGGTAGTTTATAATCATTTTCCTTATCTAGACTTCTCCTTGTGTTGGGCATTTTTTTTGGACTTTAAAATCAGAGTTACTCTCAATTTAAATAAAAATATGTGACTTTATTTGTAATTATTTTACAAAACTTCCATGTTATAAAGGACGAGTGATTTTTAGAGGAGCTTGCTTGAATGCTTAAACCTGTCTGCTAATATTGGTTTATAATATTATGTAAGTATCATGTGTACAACATCATATTTCTACTTCTGTATACACTACAGCAGGCTCACCACAAAAAGTTTCATTTCCATCTCTCACCATACAGTGAATCCTCTTTACCCCTTTTTCCCTCCTATACCCCCTTGCCTCTTCCCCTCTGGTAATCACTACTCTGTTCTCTGTATCTATGTATTTATTTTTGTTTGGTGTGTTTTGTTCATTTGTTTTGTTTGTTTGCTTCTCATATTTCACATATGAGTGAAATCATATGGTATTTGTCTTTCTCCATCTGACTTACTTCACTTAGCAAAATACCCTCAAGGTCCATCCATGCAAATGGCAAGATCCACCCCCCCCAAAAAAAAATCTAAAACAAGTAAAATAAAATAAATAAAATGGTGTGGCTGAAAACAAACAAACAAGGAAAAAACCTGCCTTCTAAATCCAAGCATGGTTGTGAAAGAAAAGGGATTATTTATTATGATATTTTTCTTGATACTGTTTTGCTCTTTCTAAAATTCAGAAACTGTGAGTACTCAGTAGCTAGAACATCTCTAAGTATAAAGTATTGAACAAATACTTTATTTGTTCAATGAAGTATCTATTGAACAAATACTATGTGGTGTGTGGGAACTGTACACACATAAATTATCTCTATTCTCTAAACAAGCCCATTACTCCAGAGATGTATAAATTAAGTCATATGAAAGGTAATGAACTTGTGGTCACACAGCAAGTTAAACTTTGAGCCAGATTTTCAACCCAACTTAACTTTATTTTAGGGCTCTCGGGTTCATCTCTGAATAAGCCTGCTCTGATGGTCAATGGCATCCCAGTTTTCTTCCAATGATGTGTCCCTTTTGATGTTTCTAATTGTGACCGGCTAATAATTTGAGTTTCTATATTTAACATCAGCCTCAGGTGTCGAAAACAAAGGTAATGATTTTGAAAAAGCACTCAGAAAAGATTATGAACAATCAGCCTTTTTCATATACAGACACCGACAAGAGCATCTTTGCCTCTCTATCTAATACTTACTGATAAAAATGGTTATTCTTCCAAAACAAGTATTTTATGAGGCAATCTTCAGCATATTAGTATATAAATAATTCGTACCCTATTCCTTTCTGTAACCAGTTCCCCCTGACTCACCTAGTATGCCTCTGCATCCAAGTCTTAATTCTCTTTCCCCCATCTATTTACTTATAGTTGGTGTGTTGGCAAGCAGTGGTTGCCTGAGGGCCTAGTGGGAGAACTGCAGTGTTTGCATTTTTTTTTTTCCCCAGGAGTTCAGAGGGAAAGCTATGGCAGTAATTTCTGTAATTTCAATATAAAGTTATGCCATGTCATCATCTACTCAGTGTTCTCTGGTCATATAATCCTATGCTTTAATTCATCTTACATAATGACAAGCTCTACTTTAAAGGGAAGGATTTTCTTTTTCCAGATAGGTATAAAGATAGGTGTAGGGGGTTTCCCTGGTGGCGCGGTGGTTGCGCGTCCGCCTGCCGATGCAGGGGAACCGCGTTCGCGCCCCGGTCTGGGAGGATCCCACATGCCGCGGAGCGGCTGGGCCCGTGGGCCATGGCCGCTGAGCCTGCGCGTCCGGAGCCTGTGCTCCGCAGCGGGAGAGGCCACGGCAGAGGGAGGCCCGCATACCACAAAAAAAAAAAAAAAAAAAAAAAAAAAAAAAGATAGGTGTAGAGCGTGAGAAACATGGAAGGAAGCTCTTGGAGGGAGAGATAGAAGGAGGGAGAATTATATGCTGGCCTGGAGTGAAAGGAACAAGCAGAAGATTTACATGTAGTGTTATCATGATGTGTTGTGTGTCTGTAACAGAAAATTCAGAGTTAATACATAGGCATACAATGAGAATTAATATTTTGGCCTTGGTAATGTAAAATGGACAAAACACCCAAATAGTGAAAAAAGAGGAGAAATTACTGTGACTAAAATGGGAGGTGAACAAAGAAGTCTATATATTTGAATGAAATTGAGAGCAGCGTTGATTAGTTTAAGCCTGGATTCCTGAAGCACTCGGCAACCAGCAAGCAAAGGGGAAAACTTTAAGGTCCCTTTAACCTGGGGGTCAGATAACTCCAGCCCCAGCCAAATCTGGCCCACAGCATCATACTTTTGTATACTTCAGGGGCAACAAATTGTTTGTACATTTTGAAATGTTTCTAAAAAATCCAAAGAAGAAAATATTTTGGACCCATAAAAAGTATAGGAAATTCAAATTTCAATGTTCATAAATAAAGTATTTAATTATGGCAATATAAAATATGTGCAAATTTATTTTCTCTCTTGTTATATAAATGCTTATATAATATTCTTCATTTTGCCAACTGGCTAGCAAAGCCTAAAATATTTAGTAATTGGCCCTGTACAGAAAAAGTTTTTCAACCTCTGGCTTAATCCAATCAGACCCACCTGGAATTGGATAGATTTCCTGAAACCATAGTGTCTCTAGCCAATGGAGTTGTGGATGACATAGATTCAGGAAAGCTTTCTGCTCAGAACTTTCACTGGAACAGATGGTACAGGCAAATAATGTGTATATGAATTAATTATATAACTTATTTGTTATTTTAAGTTTATTATGTGAATTTTATATCCATATGAATATAATAACATGAATCCAGATATATAATATATTCATTATAATGAAGTTATTATTTGAGATCTGACATGAAAGAATCTGACCTATTTATTTTCAAATATATAAAGAAGAAACACTTTGGGGAAGATAGGATATTATATCATCACAATGAGATTTTATCCTTTATCAATTTATGCTCTTTTAATTTTAATGTAGTCATTTCACTATTGATAATCAGCAACCAATTGTGAGAGTGCTCTTTTCCCCTCCCCTTGAACAGCTATGGGAGGATGAAAATATAAATTGTAGGAATTAATAATTGGCTAGGGGCTTCCCTGGTGGCGCAGTGGTTGCGCGTCCGCCTGCCGATGCAGGGGAACCGGGTTCGCGCCCCGGTCTGGGAGGATCCCACATGCCGCGGAGCGGCTGGGCCCGTGACCCGTGGCCGCTGAGCCTGTGCTCCGCAACGGGAGAGGCCGCAGCAGAGGGAGGACCGCATACCACAAAAAAAAAAAAAAAAAAAAAAAAATTGGCTAATCTGTTCTATAACACTCTGGCAACAATCAAAAACAATCTCTAGATGACACTTTTTGAGACTGGAGAGCAAATCTAAAAGGATGAGAACTGTTTTCTTAATTGGATTTATAAATTTAAACAAAATAGATAGCCTGTAGTATGTTTAGATTATAAAGTGGAGAAAACAGGTATTTAAAAATATAGGCCATATATTTAGAAAGAGAAGGAAGGTCACATGACTCAAATCTTTAAAGGTGAATTTCTGAATTGCAGTTAAACATCCACTGGTTAATTGGGGGAGACTGACTTAGAAGTCAAAGACAAGGCTTTATCATTAAGGGCAGATTTGATGGATCCAGGCACCAGATATGATGTCCCTTGATAACTCTACTTAAGCAGCAGGTTTGAGATTTTCATTACTAATATATATACGTTAACAAACAACTATGTTACTGTAAAATTACAATGAAAATAATAATTCTTAAAAGCCTTAGAGAAAAAAAAGCAAACAAATCAATTTTTTGGTTTTGCATTATAGTATTTCTTCAAAATAATCTAACACAATGTGTTTCTTTTTCTTTCTTCATTTTTTTTTGTTTTTTTGAGTTGAGGGGGCTGGCAAATCTCTGGGTTAATCTTATATCACTAATTATTTCATTGTTCTGTGTTTTGACTTCATGTTCTTTTTAAGTCACAAAGATAAGATAGATAAGCAAAAGGTAAAAAAAGAATTCCCAAAGTTTATACTGATCACAAATGTATTTTTAATAACATTTAAAATTAACTTTCGTCATGAAAATTAATTTACAATATTTCTCCCCTGTAAAAAGATAAAGCATCACCAATAAGGCTAAAGGAAACTGTGCCCACTACTCCAAATCCTTGCTTTTTTAGAGGCATCCCTTTCTGAGGTGCCATTCAATCTCTGAGTTTATAGAACTGAATTCCAAACTGCCAGAATGAGGAAAAGGTCATGGTGCAAAAGAAGTATGGGAAAAATATATTATTTAGTCACTATAGCCAAATAGATTAATACTAAAAGAGTATATAATGAAAAATCCAAACAATATATTTTAATATATAAATTTGATGTCAATGCTCTGATACATAATCAAGTGGCTTCCCATTCATTCATGAGTAGAAGTCAAAGTTCTTACCAGGAGCACAAAGCCTCATTCAGATTACCCTCCCATCTCATCTCTACTCTCTCCCTCACTCATTCAGTCCAGCTGCACTGATCTAGTCAAGGCTCTTTGAACAAGTTAAGCACACTCCCAGTTCAGAGCACCAGTGCTGTTCCTGCTGCCTGAGATGCTTTTCACGCCCACCCCCATCCCCCAGACACAGCTCCTGGCAAGCTCTCTTCCTTCCTTCGGGTCTTCAAATTAAAAATCACTTTCGTTAGGTCTGCCTGGCCTCCTTATCTAAGTTTCCACCCCACCTTCCTCATACTTCATTTCTTCATTTTCTGGAGCATTTTGCCTCCTTTGCACTCTCTCTATGTATTTTCCTTAAAACCTAGTTTCTTGACTAACCCTCTCACTAGACTATAAGGTGCTGAATCCAAAGATTTTTCTCTGCAATGTTCACTGATGACTCTTTCGTACTAGAAGACAGTGTGTCATATGATAGGTGTTCAATAAATATTTGCAAATATAGCCTTTCAATATTTTAAGATTTACTTCTTTCATATGAGACCATTATACGTGGCATAGTCAGAGAATTAGTTCGACTTTTTCTTTTGACAATGATATAAGCACAAATTAGAATAGCTTAAGTCTAAAAGTTAGACGATGATGGACATGGGTCGAAATTCTGTTAACTTTTCAAACCTCGATCTCATACCCACATGGCAGAAGAGGTCTTCCCAGTTCCTTTTTCTGGACAAGTGCTTCCTCAGTCTACACAGAAATGTCCACAAGAAGGATTTCTCTGTTTGTACTGAGGTGCAATATCTTCTGAATTTTATGTAATGTGCATTCAGAAACTTTTTGCCCAGGAAGGAGGACCTTAAAGAAATCCAGAAGATTTTATTGGGGAAATAAAAACAAAATTCTCCTGCCAATCCAGAAAACCTCTCCACAAAGGTAGAAGAGAAAGAAAACAATTTTTTTATTGACCAAACATCAAGCCAGAATGTGATACTCATCACAGGCAATCCACTAACAGTCTGGAAAAATAAAAAGAAATCTTGCCCATTTATACAGCTAAGCAGATACAACCTATTACCTACAAGTTCTCAAATAATAACTAGTTCTCAAGTAAGAGGATCGACAGCACTGTTTGTCACACACATTCAGCCTAGATTCACCTGGTACTTAGGGTAGACATTTGTGTTTGTTAATTGATTTTATCCAAAGGAAAAATAAACTCATATCTTTATGACAAGAGGTACTTTTATAACTTGGAGGGAGAGGCCAGCCTAAGTCAGCTCCTAGCCTCCCACAGAATCTGGGAGGCAGGGGTTCTGTTTTTGATAATTACGTTTGAAAGAGATGGTTCGTGTATTCCTGAAAAAGACATTTTTGGGTCCTGGCAAGAGGGTTATTTAGCTCCTAAAAAAATTTACACACATTTCAAACAGAGAAAGCGTTTAAAATTACAAGTTTTCTAAAGAAAATGCTCTAAAGGGAGAGTCTCTTCCTTTATATTCTACAGGGAGGACTAAGTCTCTTTAATTTACATTGGCCCTTACAAGGTAAGTTTTGAAAATGGAAAGAGTAGAACAATGTTGAATAAAAAGAGTGCATTTTTGTGTGAGCAAGAGTGTAAAAGGTTGATATTTTTAAAGGGAGCAGTGTGAAGTATTGAGTGGAAAGAGAAATACATAACTACATAGAAGACAACATCTAAAAACTGAGCACTTCAGAGTAAAAAGATCCCCATTATGGTGAATAATTACAGAAAACTGAGTATGTAGTGTCCCTAAGAGAAAGTTCCTTACCATATTTCCCCCACAGGACTAGCTCTATAAATTGCACTTTTATAACTGACACTTTCAGTTTGTAGCTTACTACTGCTCTTCAGAGACATACTAGCTGCCATACTAAATTTTCCATTCTTTAAAAATTAAACATCAGTGTCAGACTATGCCTCATTTTTTAAATTCCTTTTTTTCTAAATGACCTCCCTCATCTTTTACTTTTTATTTTCGTAAATGTAATAAACTGGTTAAAATGGTAGGATGAGCTAATACTCAAAGTCCCTCTACTTCAGGTTCATAGAAAGGCAGTTTGAAATGCAACTAGAATACTAACTACATAGTTGAGTTTAAAAAATTGAAAAAGAAAGAAAATAAATGAAAATTCATAGATATCAAAGGGAAAAAAGGGAGGAAGAGGAGGAGAAGATGCATAGCCAGTGCTGAGCACAAGTGTACTGCTTAGCCAACAGCAAATTCCACAACAGGCAGTCCACCCTGTGCACTGAAGCTTTAATGCCCTCACTGTGCGTGTGCATGCGCATGCGCGCGCGCGTGTGTGTGTGTGTGTGTGTGTGTGTGTGTGTGTGTGTGTGTGTGTGTGTATGTGTGTTTGAGGACAGGGAGTGGTGTCAAAACTGCAGGACTCATGCTTATGGGGGATCTAAAACCCATGAGAGATTGAGTATACAAAATGACAATTGCCAGACCTAGTATAAAAGTAGAACTCTCACCTACAACCTCGGTAGCAACCAGCCCAGGAAGCCTAACCACAGCTTCTGTAGCAGTCACCCCAAACTGCCACAATTTGATCAATAATTACTACCTTTCCTAATTTTTTCTCCTCCCTTTATAACTCAGGACCAACTAGAAAAAGCCAAATATGCTCCCCAAACCAATCATATAAGATGCCCCACATATAGCTAACCAGTCTCCAGCTTCCCCATGCAAATAACGTCCAGCTGGGGCATACCTGAAGCTTCTTTTTGAACTATAAAGCCTTCCTGCTCTCTGCCTGACTCTTGATTCTCTGCCAAATGCAAGTGATGGTGGTTGACTCCCTTGTTATAACAAGTCTAAATAGATAGTCTTTGCTTGTTTTCTTTCGTTTGTACCCCCACACTAAATGTACTAAATGTCTTGGCGGAGGCAAATATGAATTCATCTCCAAGCACTTAGGAATATTGAACCACTCTGTTTATGCAGGACTCCATAAAAAATAGCTTGCCGAGAAGATGATGAGCCATTAAAAAAGCATTTAATATCAGCAAGTAAACAAAATTTCTGTGAGAAAGAAGAATTAAACAAGTAAATATAGATAATGGATTCTTTTCTCTTATATTCTGTCAATTGTTTTGCTTCATATTTGGACCATGAGTGTTGTCTAGATTTTTTAAGGGAAATAATTATTTACATGTTGTTTTAATTTTTATGCTATTAACCATCAAACAAATAGAATTACCAAATAAACTCTACAAATAGAATTACCCCCTTGACTTGGCTGATCACCTATAATGCCACAGAGCCCATACCTTGGTAGATAAAAATTGATAGAATTTATAGTCTTAGGCTTCTATTTTTATCAAATATTTCTATGTGGTCTTGAAACACTTATTATATCTTTTCATTTCAGTACTGCATTGAAGAGTGTATGTGTGTATATACATATACAATATATATACATACTGGTTAAATCTCAGCTTTTAGGACATTGTACCAGCTCACTGAAAAATGTTTTTTGAAAAAATCTCAAACATCAAAGAATTGAAACAACTAAATAGTTATCTTGAATGTAGGGGTTTTTGAAAGAAAGAAAGAGAAAGAGAAGGAGAGAAAGAGAGAGAGAGAAAGAGTGAAAGAAAGGAAGAAAGAAAGAAAGAAAGAAAGAAAGAAAGAAAGAAAG
>NC_041226.1:57631811-57659864 GCF_002837175.3 Physeter macrocephalus
AGGGCAGGAGGGAGGAAGGAAGGAAAGAAGAAAGGAAGGAAGGAAGAGGTAATTAGGGGAAGGCAAAAATTCTCTCCTCTCACTCTTCTGATACCTCTTTAGAAGCTCTCTTATTGGTAAACACACGGGAAACATACTCTAATTAAAAGAGAGCCTTAAAATATTAGGAGCACAGGCCACCTTTTTTTGACCTCTTCTGACTATGAAATCATGAAATCACAGCCATCCTCACACAGGCATCTAAACATTTTGCTGCAAGGATCAGGCTATTTTAAAAAGTGAAACTACAGTTGAAAAAAAATAACCCTCAGTTGATGCCTGCTTAATAACATGATTTTGTTAGTCTTAAAACATTTTAGAAAAAACATGTCACTAAATGATTTTTATCAGAAGCATTTTAAAAACCTGGAAAGCAAGGCACAAAAATTAAAATCTGTCTTTAGGAAATATTGGCCTCCACAAAATCCAAATTTATAACCAATAGCAGCTTGAGGACTGCTGGCTTATTAAGAAAGAAAACAGACGGTAAAGTGAAAGAATTTTTTCCCCTTCTCATTCAGCTGGCTTACTCCCTGAGCTTTTGAAAAAGTTTTAATTATTTGAGGCTTTAATATCATCAAAGGTTATAATAATACTTATCAGCAGCCTGTTTACAAACACATTCATAGGATCAGCTAAGGAGTGCAAATCATGGAACCTTGCTTCTTCCAGGGCTGGGTCTATGTCTTGACTTGCCTCTAGGGGCCAGACCATTGTATACTGATGGTGCTCACTAAATGCTTACTTGATGAATTAATTAGTTACAAATTATTTCATTCACCTTTTTGTGGAGATGATTATCTGGGCTACAGTAATAAAGAGGTGAAACCTTGTTTATAGACCAGCCATTCCCATCAAGGCTGATTGGGGGAATGTACGTCCTTGAAGTTCATCTGAGTCCGTAATTCCACCATATTCTTAGATAGATAGCAGGATCCAATTCCATGCATCACTTGCCAAATTTAGGACTAGTAGGCCACCATCATCAACACTATTAAATATTCACTGTAACTGAGTTCCTCAGCTGTGCCCAGTTTTAACCCTCATTAATATATTTATCAAATACAAATTTTAATTCACGTATATTTTTTGTCTATTTCACTTCTTGAGGAATTTTTTTCTGAAGTTTAGTACCTACTGTTTGAAATACGTGTGTTCCTTTTACTGGTCTAAAATACACTGGGGCAAGGAAGGGATGTGTAGGTTGTTGTTACAGAGTCACTCTTGTAAATCACAAAATCTCTGAATTTCTAAATTAGAAGGGACCCTTGAGCATTTAAAGAACATTTCTCCCCACGAGTTCTGGAGGATACCTTCAATGAATATGCATGTTAATTGGTGTTCGGAGAGAGGTCCAGACTGGGTGCCACGGGAGAGGCATTCAATCCAACCTGGTGGTTGAAGGAAGCCATGATGGCGCTGTCTTATGAAAGGGTAAGAGTAGACCAGGTCAAGAAAGGTAAAAGGTGCTCCAGGTAGATGGATCAGAAAAAGCCAATGCTGGTTGGAGCTGTACAACAATTTGTGAGGTTTAGAAGGAGCAGGCATGGAGGAGAGGAAAGAACTACAAGTCACAAGGTGATGTAGAGGAGGGAAATGAATCCAGAAAAATGAGAAGGTCTGGTCAGGAAGGGAGTTTTGAGCTGTGATAAAAAAATGTGAACTAAACAGTGCTTCTCAAACTCTGGTGGAGGATAAGGGACACATTCTGAGACTTCTTCAATTTGTGTT
This sequence comes from Physeter macrocephalus, assembly GCF_002837175.3. Taxonomy (NCBI): domain Eukaryota; kingdom Metazoa; phylum Chordata; class Mammalia; order Artiodactyla; family Physeteridae; genus Physeter; species Physeter macrocephalus. The sequence goes on from NC_041226.1 coordinate 57,633,582, forward strand.
TCACTCTGACAGAAAAAATGTTAAAGTATATTGCTACTCATAAAGGTAACAGGACTTTAGTTTCTTAAGATGGAGCTCTATAAAATAAGGTTTGAGGATAAATATCTGAGAAACATCAATGATTTATACATATCTTCCCTGAAGACTGTAAAATAATTCCCTATTCATGACAAAACTCCATCGTACATTATAACCACTGGTTCCCTTTTATCTACACTATTATTTGTTTAACCCATTAAGAACTCTAACATATAGGTGAGTCACACTTTCACCTTGCAAAAACTATGTGGCCTTTCTATTTTAAGTGTTCAATAAATGTATTACAGACATCAAGAAAAAAAATGTTATGCTATTACTTCTTTTTGTATATCTGGTGATTTTTACTTATCTATTCACACTCTTAAAAAGGGCTAGTGAATTTTGGGATTTTCTTCTTTACTATTATATGGAAAGAACTCCTTCCCATCTAGGTTTCTCCTTCCAGTAGGAATTCTGAGCAGGAGCTTTGTGAAACAAGGTAGTTTTCCCTTGATAGCTGTGGACTTTCCAAATATCTGAATGGGAAGAGTGTTTCCCAGGAACCTCAGTGCGGAATTAAGCCTCTTGTGTTCTTGTTGTTCTTTGTCTGATGGACAAGTTGGTTGGTTTTTGTTTTTAGCTTAGAGAAAAGATATGTCAGTTTTGCCCAGTCTGTGTCCAGTTTTGCCTCTGTTCTGCCTGGGAATGAGGGAAGGATGGGAGAGCAGAAAGCTTCAGTTGCCTTTGTTTGCATCCTTCCGTGAGCTCTCATGGTCCAGCTCTGCTTCTCAGCTCAGTCCTCTGCAGGCACTTCTGATAGCAGCCCAGAGCCCCACTGATGTTCTGCTGGGCACACTGACTGCCATATACTCTGGAGATACTCTAAGTATATTCGAGGAATTTTGGCTTTGGAGTTTTCCATGTTCCTCTTCCGTTCACACTCCATGAAATTTGATGAATTCTCTCTCAAGTAGTAGACCTAGTCACTATCTTCTCTACGTTGTTAGTAATTTCTTTCTTTCTGCACCCTAAAACTTCATTTTAGTGCAATTTTCAGTAAACAGGAAGGCAAATACATACGTGCTTAATCTTCATGAGCCAAAACTGCTTTATTATACCTAATTTTAATGCTATATGTTGTAACTTAAAAAAGAATTTCCCTCCTCAGTTTTTGATGTTCATGGTTACATCTTAAAGTCTGTCAAAGAAAAATTGCACCGGATAAAGTGAAACAGGCAAGGAAGACTTTATTCAAGCCTATTGAAATAGGAGAGAAAGTCCAGAATGGAGTGTGAACACAACCCTGCTAAAACAAAAGGTGGGAGTTTAGGAACTGGAGTTGGGGGTGGGGTCATAAGCCATCTGTGTTTGCTAATTGGCCTTATTCAAAGGAGAAGTAAACTTTCTCCTATCTTCATGCAGAAGGTAGTTTTACAGTGTGGGTTGTTGCTCCCAAAAGTTAGGCTGCTGTCTTCCCATAGAAATGGGGAAATAGGGGTGCTACCTTCCTTGAAGTTTACATTTCAAGAGGTTAGCTACCAGGTCCTTGAGAAACTCAGTCCTGGGTTGTAAAATTTTGAGTTTTTTAAAAAGATTTACATCTCAAATGGGCAGAGAAAGGATTGACAATTATAAGTTTTTGAAAGTAAATGCTCTAAGAAAATGGAAGTCAAGGGCCAGGAATCAGGAAGAAGCCTGTCTAAAATTTAGTCAAGCTGAGGGGGACCTTAAGGTCATTTTGATCAAGTGCAATAGATTTTCAGCTAGATTTCATTAACTTTCCTCCTAGACTAGGTCAGTATTTAATGACTACGGAAACTATTTGGTAGGAAATCCTAAAGACTAGGACACCTTTCCTAATTCATTGCATTTGTTATACCCTAGGCAGCCATTTCACTTGTATCATTCAAGGAATGCAGTTTGCAAACCAAATAGTACACTCTTTGAAATCTGGCTTGTTTTCATTTGATTACATTTTGTTCTGTGTTAGAAAAATATCCTTGCAATAAACAAAATTATGTAGAATATTTTATAGGCTGTATTGAGAAGATTTAGTAAATTATAATGGGATGTGTGTTCAATATCAATCAGAATCTCAAAGATTGCGAATTACTAATCACATATACAATAGGAGATAAGTATCACATTAAATGTCAGAAATGTAGTAGCATGTTAAGACAGCTCATTTGTGCAATATAAAATAAGTAAGATTTAATTGGTGCAAGAGACTTATTTTTGTAAAATAAAATAGGATTATACAATTAACACAAATTATTTAAAGATTTTAGTTTGGAATAGATGTCCAACTTCTATGAGAGAAGTGTTCTGGGAAGCTCTTGGTACTTTTGTTTTATTATCTGACTGCCCTTTCACAGCTTAGGTTGATCAAATAACAAAATTAATTAGAAGTTTTAGAGTTTGAGTAGCTATAATTCAAGGAAATTCTACCTCAGACTTCTATGAGTAAATAGGCAATAATTCATTTACAAGAGTGTGACATTTAATGACTGTCAAATGTTTACCCTTGAGTGTGTTATTGACTTTAATTATTTTAACTCTTTTTGTGGTGAAGTTATATAACCTGTGTGGATGTAGGCATCAAATAAATTAACATTATCTTGTAAGGAAACAAATAAAACTATTTAAGTTGTCAGATGTTGGTAAAACTGTTAAGCAACTGAAGTTTGAAGTAACCAGCATTTTGTCTAAAATATGCTTTGTCTCCCCGACCCCGAACCCCCAGAGAAGTTGGGAATACAGAACTGGAGGGGGAGCTCTCCCAGAATCCATTTCCTCCATCCCTTTGCCTGTAGAAAGATTTTGTATCATCTTTATCACTAAGACAGTCTTATCCAGTCTTGTATCTTCTCTTTGAATACTATTTTTACTAACACACACGCACATAAACACACAAAACTTGACACTAAAACAAAGAACTGAAAGATCTATAGTTTATGATCATGGCCACACATTGAATCATTGAATAGAGAGCCTAATCTGTCATAACAACTTAACAGGCTTTTAAGGATTATATTTGTTAATTTAAAGAAAAATGCTTTCTGAACTGTAAAGCACTGTATAAATGTAAGGCATTGTCGTTAAAGCTGAATTTACTAAACATAAACTTCTGAAATTATAATCTTTATACTAATCTCTTACGTTTACAATGGTATGCTTATCCACTTCAATATATGCAAACCAAGCCATGGACTAAAACAATGACATATCAACTGACGACAGAATATCTTGCTAGCTACTTACAAGTTAATTCATAATTTATTGAGACTTAACCTTCTCTGGGAGCTGCACGACCTGTTTTATCATTATAATCCATGTTTGTGGACCATCCTGATACACCAGGATTGCTATTCCCAGTCCTCTGTGAACTGTTCCTATCAAATCACACTGGGGAAATGATGGTCAAAAGGTTACATTCATATGACTTTAAGAAGTGACTGAAGCATTTATTTTATTACTCCAAGTTAGATAAATATTTAGCGATACCTATCAGCAAATAAAATGTTTGAGGAACAAAGAAATTCTTCCCAAGATTACAAGGATCTTTTTGACTTTGTTCATTATTAATAATAGCTATGTTTAGATGTAACTAGCTCATAGAATGGTTGTATATTTTTGTTCTACTCTCTACTGTAAAGATGTTTGCCATCTTATCTGGGTTTTTAACTCCCTGTAGCAAAACTGGTTCTTGAGATTGTGATGTATAAAACCATAATGATAATATCATAATAATTATGTTGGTCTCTCTTTCTCTAGATGCCAGTACTATATAACTTATCTTCCAAAATTTTCTCCTGCAACTTTTAGAATTTGATTTTTCTTTTTTTGGCAAAAAACAAACAAAAGTAGATGAGCAATTCCTAAATCAAGCAGTTTAGTACAAATAATATTTTAGTTTTGAAAACGCAGTCTATAAAACCTATTGCTTACGTCTAAATTTTTTCAAAAAGTCCTGTGATTTTATTAGGAATATCTCATCAGGAGAAAAAAAAATCCATTATTGGATTTTTACTACATACAGAGTAAAATAAATTTTGTTGATATTTCTTTTAAGATTAGGCATTGCAGTATTTGAAGAGTTGGGGTGGAATTTCTGGAGAGGGAAATGCAATGTAATTAGTTCTAATAAAACATATTTCTTCCCTTCTCAACTCTACCCACCATTACTGGACCTCCAGGTTCACCCAAAGACTTCCAGGTTCACTCTTCCATGTTACTTACTGCTCAAAATTGGTTGTTAATAGTGGGCAGGGGTTGCTGGTGGTGGTGGTGGTGGTGATAGTCTTCTGAGTGGAGGACAACTTTTTTTGTCTGGAGCCATTAACTTTTTCAATACCACTGGAGGGGGAGCTCTCCCAGAATCCATTTCCTCCATCCCTTTGCCTGTAGAAAGATTTTGTATCATCTTTATCACTAAGACAGTCTTATCCAGTCTTGTATCTTCTCTTTGAATACTATTTTTACTAACACACACGCACATAAACACACAAAACTTGACACTAAAACAAAGAACTGAAAGATCTATAGTTTATGATCATGGCCACACATTGAATCATTGAATAGAGAGCCTAATCTGTCATAACAACTTAACAGGCTTTTAAGGATTATATTTGTTAATTTAAAGAAAAATGCTTTCTGAACTGTAAAGCACTGTATAAATGTAAGGCATTGTCGTTAAAGCTGAATTTACTAAACATAAACTTCTGAAATTATAATCTTTATACTAATCTCTTACGTTTACAATGGTATGCTTATCCACTTCAATATATGCAAACCAAGCCATGGACTAAAACAATGACATATCAACTGACGACAGAATATCTTGCTAGCTACTTACAAGTTAATTCATAATTTATTGAGACTTAACCTTCTCTGGGAGCTGCACGACCTGTTTTATCATTATAATCCATGTTTGTGGACCATCCTGATACACCAGGATTGCTATTCCCAGTCCTCTGTGAACTGTTCCTATCAAATCACACTGGGGAAATGATGGTCAAAAGGTTACATTCATATGACTTTAAGAAGTGACTGAAGCATTTATTTTATTACTCCAAGTTAGATAAATATTTAGCGATACCTATCAGCAAATAAAATGTTTGAGGAACAAAGAAATTCTTCCCAAGATTACAAGGATCTTTTTGACTTTGTTCATTATTAATAATAGCTATGTTTAGATGTAACTAGCTCATAGAATGGTTGTATATTTTTGTTCTACTCTCTACTGTAAAGATGTTTGCCATCTTATCTGGGTTTTTAACTCCCTGTAGCAAAACTGGTTCTTGAGATTGTGATGTATAAAACCATAATGATAATATCATAATAATTATGTTGGTCTCTCTTTCTCTAGATGCCAGTACTATATAACTTATCTTCCAAAATTTTCTCCTGCAACTTTTAGAATTTGATTTTTCTTTTTTTGGCAAAAAACAAACAAAAGTAGATGAGCAATTCCTAAATCAAGCAGTTTAGTACAAATAATATTTTAGTTTTGAAAACGCAGTCTATAAAACCTATTGCTTACGTCTAAATTTTTTCAAAAAGTCCTGTGATTTTATTAGGAATATCTCATCAGGAGAAAAAAAAATCCATTATTGGATTTTTACTACATACAGAGTAAAATAAATTTTGTTGATATTTCTTTTAAGATTAGGCATTGCGGTATTTGAAGAGTTGGGGTGGAATTTCTGGAGAGGGAAATGCAATGTAATTAGTTCTAATAAAACATATTTCTTCCCTTCTCAACTCTACCCACCATTACTGGACCTCCAGGTTCACCCAAAGACTTCCAGGTTCACTCTTCCATGTTACTTACTGCTCAAAATTGGTTGTTAATAGTGGGCAGGGGTTGCTGGTGGTGGTGGTGGTGGTGATAGTCTTCTGAGTGGAGGACAACTTTTTTTGTCTGGAGCCATTAACTTTTTCAATACCAAAAAAAAAAAAAGAAAGCTAAAACTCAGCACAATGGTTGCTTAAACATTTTGGGATGGGATAGGACAAAAGCTTCTTTTTCTTTTAAGTATCTTCAGTCTATGAAGAAAAAACAAAGCATAACTGGATCTACCTAACAGGTCAACACACTTAAACTAAAACCTGAAGACAATTATCCATTCATTTGGTGTGTTGCATAATCAAATACAGCACTTGGAAAATAACAAAAGTTCATTAAAAATAACTGATACTTAAATGATACTAAAAAGCCTGAAAATGTCATTTGAACATAGATTCAAATAACCTTTACTGAGCACCTGCTATGCACACTGGATACGGAAGAAGAAGACTGTCTTTAAAAATTTTATGCTCTATTGGAATATGCATGTAAGTTAACAGATGATCATTTTATGATGGAGATTTACAATGAGAGCTTTGGGGACATATAAGAGAGAGAAATACAAGCGAAGCTGGAGATAAAATACAGCTTCCTGAAGCAGATAGGTAGGCCAATAAAGAGGATGGAGGGAGAGAATGACAGTGCTGTTTTAGGAGTTTAACGTGCAAGGTATGAAGCAAGAAAAAGCCTAGGGAGCTTGGGAAATTCGAATATTTCAATATAGGAGGAGTCCAGAGAATAGAGAACTAATTCTATACTAATTCTATACATGGTGTATTAATTATTTCAAAATCATAATATTGGTAAAGTGGGATCATTGTGATCAACTTATTTAATAGATTTGTCACACTTGTTCCATTTTTATATTGGTTTTCTTCACAAAGAATTAAGGTGGATTTGGTCAGTGATGTGTAGCATCTACTCACATTACCTACTCTGAAAGCATAAAGCTAAAAACGTATTCACTTGAGCCTTGGAAGGCAGAAATGAAACAGGCAATCCTCTCGCTATGTGAGCTCTTTTCTCCTAGAAAACCAGGATGTGGAGTTGGTTTTGCCTGAAGCAGTTTCCAATGGACCAATTTAGACTGTGCCAGTCAGTGGGTCAGGATCAGCGTCTTGTGTCCATGACCAGCCTGTGCGTTTCAAAATACACTTGTGCCTGTGGTGGCCGTGGCTCTCTGATTCCAGCTTTCCAAAGAGTAGAGAGAGGATATGCTTGGTAATGCAGTCAAGCCAATGGCAACTTCCTAATAACTCGTAACTAATAGCTCTGATTAGACAGAGGTTGTAGCTCCCCTGGAAAGTGGAGTCTCTCATAAGTGTCCTTCTGAGAATCCTATTCTTTGATCATTTCTTCCAGCCCTTCCAACGGTTTCATAAGCAAGTCATCCTTCTATTAAAATATTCTTAAAATATCTTACAGTGGTTTCTGCTTCCTACATGAACTCAACCAGTTTCATTGCCATAACCCAAGACCTAGGAAGCAATATTCTTGGACCAAACTATTAGCACACACCAGTTCAAATGAAGATAAGTAACAGAGATAAACAAAACACATTTAAAGTGGTTCTACTTGTAGGTGAAATTGGTTTAAGCTATGAATCTGGAACTCTGTTTATAGGAGGGAATCATTTAAAGTTGTATTTTCTTTATTCCTTAGAGAGGGCTTATGCCAGTTTCTGCATGCCTTACCAAACAGAAAGTACTTTCATTTTTATATTAATATAGGGCATGATACCTAAAACCTTAAACCTCTAGAATATGAAATTAGAGATTTAATTAAATCAATTCATCTTTATCTGTGTCTGACTCTACATGGTATATTTAATAGTGATAGCAAAGATATAGAAAAGGGAGATCTTACTTAAACAAATAGAAAGCTGTCAACATTTTGCTCAAAAAGAGTAGGTAAACTAGGCCAGTATTTCAATTGTTGATACATGAAATGATAGTAATTAACTATGCTTCAGGTAATGGCTATAACCAGACATGCTCTACATATTGAATTTTTTTCAGGCATATTGTGATACAGATACGTAGAGAATTTAAATATAGTATTCAAGTGGGAGAAGGTATGCTGATCAATTCCCTGAAGAAATATGTAGCTGAGATATAGGATAATGTTGGGAACTTATGCAGATCTGTAAGAGGAAATTAACCTGCACCATAAAGCAAGTAGCATCACTAATATGGAAGAAAGTAGCCTGATCAAAATGAATGATGTCAGATGCCCTGCAGGCACCAAAGTGAAAGCAGGTTGTCCCTTGGAGCAGAGCCTCCCACTTCTAGCTGGAATCAGGTAAAGACCTCTTTAGCTTTAGCGTTTGCACAATATTTCAAATAGAGAAGAAAAAGCTGCCAGTTATAGCTCTCAAGTAGGAACAAGAATGTGGTAAGAGGATATGATTATTTTCAATAAGTGAACAGAGCAGCTGAAAGCCTATTGTTTCTAAAAAGTTATGAAAACACAGAGAAGATAAACCATTGACCTCTCCTCTATGCATTCATCCATGGGAATACAAATATTACTGCTTTAATAAATTCACAGTAGTACTGTTTATTCATTCGTTCATTTAGCAAACAAATATATCTTCTATGTGTAATGCCCTGTGTAACATAATGAAAGTAGAAACAAAGAGACCGAAACATATAAGAACATGAGAATCACCTTAAGTAAAGTACATGCAACACACATATCACATGTGTGACATGGGGACAGACATTAAACAAGTAAAAATTACACAAGGACAAACTATGTACTATGAAGAAAATGAAAAGTCTGCAGAGTTATGGGACAGAACCCTAGGGAATTTCAATGTATAGAGTTTATAAAAAGAGAGGGAAAAGGTCAGAGAAGAATAACAATGAGAGCCTGGTGCTACAGAATTCTAGAGAGAAGAAATGTTTTTAGGAAAAAGAGGTCAAGAGTATTGAATGTTGCATTCGTGTAAGATGTAGGTAGAAAAGGAGAACACTGGATTTAGCAACTTGGGGGTCACTGTGGCCTTGCTTGGGTTGTTATTTGTAGGTTAGAGAAAAGATTTAGCATCTAATAATTTCTTTTTTCTCAATAATGTGTGAGGCAAGCTCATGAGCTGAGATGGCAGAAGGTGGGTAGGATAACACATATTTGGAGAAAGAAGAAGATGTTATATAATCTTCTCAAGAATTAGAAAGTGAGTTGGCTACTTTATATATAGTAGAATGATCAGACAGTGCTGCAGCCTGTTTGAATCTTAGGATACTGAACGTTAAGTAAAACTAGTGTGTTGGCTTGAGTGTGTGATTCAGCTGCTTGATCAGAGGTCCAGGGAAGGCTTGTTTTTGAGTTTGTAGGGGAGGAAAAGTTCTCCTCTAACCTCTTAAAATCTCCAGCTGGGCCTAAGAGTTAAACTGACATAAAACAGATTAACAGGAGGAGAGCACATACATTTTATTTATATGTACATGTCCATGGAGGCCTTCACAAGAGAATGAAGACCTGAATAAGTAACCATAGCAGGAAGCTTTTATATCTTTTAGAAAAAGAGACAGTACATATGTGAAGAATTGAAAAGAAAAAGTGGTTTGGGCTAGGCGTAGTAAATGGTGAAGAAGTAACTAGGACGATAACGGTTACTTTACCGAGGTTTTTGTACAAATTTCTTGGCCCCTAACTCCCCATCTCTGGTAATAAAAGTGTCTTCTTTTCTCTTGGTACAGGGAGGGTGATTTTCACATGGGCATTTACTCTTCTGCTTTCAGGAAGAAAAAGGAGGTTCAGAGTATCCTTCTTGCATCTGATGTTTCTTAAGTGTCTTTAGTTCAAAATAATTCAAAGTGGCATATTTTGGAGTGACACATTTTTGTTTCCTTCAGGTCCATTCAGAGTTGGGATTTTGGAAAGCTAATATGATGATGAGAGGGCAGGAAGTGGATTCAAGAACACATGAGGAGTAATTCATTGAGGATTCATAGAATCTAAGCTGCTCAGTAAAGGAGGTAAGGTGAGGAAATGATAATGGATAGATTATGAGCAAATGGTAGGATTAACTGATGGGGGATAGAATGTGACAGAGATGGTAGAAGAGCTGAACTGAGAGTACTTGAAAAAGCAAACTAAAGGAAAGAGATTGCTTTTTTTAAAGGCTGGGTTTTTGCATTTAAAATTTTGAAGATGAGGTCAAGTTTTTGATGATTATGATTGTTCTAAGTATCATTATAAGAGAAGATAGATGAAGAAAATTGGGGGGGAAATTTCATTAGACATAAGTAAGCAAAGAAACTGAAATATTAAGTGTTGTCTAAAATAACTATGTGGGTATTGATGTTGCCAAGAATTATAACAGCAACTGTGGGAAAGTAAAACTTTGAGTCAAGAGCTAAGTTTTGACTGAATAAATGGGAGTCAGCAAGAGATTGGTATATCATGGAAACAAGGAAGATGAGTAAATGGTTTATCTAAATGGTATAAGTCTCAAAGAAATAGAACTATTTTTTAGCTCTGGAAGATAGGAGGGACTTAATCCTCTGATAGTTACAATAAGGTAAAAGATGACAGCTATTCATTTCCCATGGAAATGTGGGATAAAATAAAATAAATAGCACCAGATTTGGAGGGCCACAAAAGGAGTGGGAGAATTCAGGGCATGCTCAGGTTTCTTTAAGGGCAAAGAGATAAAGCAAAAGTTCTGAGAAGAGTTTCAGGATGCAAGAAAATTTACTTAACACTCACGTCAAGTTCCAAAGACAAAGAACCACAGTTTAGGAGGAAGGGATTAGGAACTGCATCAGATTAGCAGAGAGCAGTTGTGAGGTGAGAACTCAGGTCATGATGGATGTCTTGAGGCATAGGAAAGCAGGAATATGCAACTCTGTCGGGATGGGTCCTGTTTCACATTGAAGCTGGGTGGTCAGTTCTAGTTCCATGGATGCTAACAATTTACTTTGTATAATAGTGACAGGAGGGAGTGTTATACACCCAAACGTTATTCAGAGGTGGCTACCTCTTCAGGCAACATGGAGTTGGGTGACAGAGGAGGAGCTGCTCTTACTCTCTTGTCGATTATTACATCTCATCTGTCACTATACTTGTCTTACACATTGTCTCATCTTCTCCCCAGAGTACAGAACTGCCTTAGGACAGTAACATGACTTATTTATCTTTCTGTGTTGCATTTTGCCTGCTCTTCCAGAAGCACGCAGTGAACAATTTGGGTACTGAATTAAGTCTGAGACATAGAGATTATATGATACAATGCTCCCTATTTACACTTTTCTTTCCACTTAAAGGGTGACTTTAAATTTTAAATCCAAGTTATTCATACACATACTTTAAAGAGGCACCCACTTCTGTGAAGCTTGTTAAAACAGTGATCTCCAGAATACCTCCCCTTCTTCAATGATCCACCCTTCATTTAATGGATTCTTTTGCATTTACCTTCATGTCTCAAGTTATTTAGTTACATTTTGACGTTATTTACTTTTAAAAATCGTCTATTAGATTTGAGATGATTTGGAGCTAACTCAGTCAAAAATTGAGAAATAAAAATGCCTACTCCATAGTTAAAAAACATACTTGCAGTTTTATTTTTTTTTCTTCTTAAAATATAAACACACACACACAGACACACACACTTACATATAGTCACACCTACCCCTCAGAATAACATTAAACCCAAACACTTTATACTGACATTTGGACTTTCAAACACAGTTTTTCAATAGTCTTGATCTAAGATGCATGGAAGTGAGATAATAGTCTGAAGCTACATGTCCATCTCAAAACTGAATTTTCACTAAATGTCACAGTGCAGCTCTCTGCTATTTTTCTAGAGTGAGTATATTGGTTCACAGAAGGAAAATATATTTATAGAAAACCATACCCAGTAACTCAAGGGTAATGTTGTACCGGCTTTGAACCTGAAAGATCTCTATCCTGCTACACATTCCTCTTTGTAATTTAAATGCAACCAGGTGCATATAACAGTCAAAGAAGTAGATTCATGTGCAAAAGTGGTCTAAATTTACTCGGTTTGAAGTTTATGCATAAATAGTTACAGCATCTTGCATGCGAGTAATAAAAATACTCTGGGGTTCTAAACAGTCACATTTCTGGTAGAAAAATGTAACATTCTGCTTTCAAAGCAAGGAGTACAGGTGTGTGTGTGTGTGTGTGAGAGAGAGAGAGAGAGTGTGCATACATACTAACTGTTGTTTCTGGGTGGTAGTATTATAAGTGACTCATGCTTTCAATTTTGTGTTATTTATAGAAATATATGTATTTCTACAATAAATATGTGGTACTTTAAAAATCAGAAATAGTACATGGATATTTTCAGACTCACTGACTGAGAAAAATCTGTGGATACTTCATAAGAAAATATTCCATAGGTTTTGGATATTTGGATCTGAATCTCAGAGGTGAGATCAGTTTTGGAAATATAGACTCTGGAATCACCATTGCATAAATGTTAAAACTGTAGGTTATGTGAGGCCACTCAGTGGTGTCAGTGTAAATTAGGAAGAGGAGGGGGCCAAGAAGATGAAGCTAGCCTGGAGAAATACTCCCATTTCCTAGGTGGAGTTAGAAAGAGAACAAATCTGAGACACTGAGAAAGAGCAGTCCAAGGGAAAGTCTAGGAAATGAACCCCGTTCTAGAATATGGCGAAATCTCAAATGTCACATAGAAGCTGATTAAATCTGGGAAAAACATATTGATATATTGGTTTATCATTTAAGTAAGACATTTTAAAAATTAAGTGGCATAGTGGAGTCAGAGTTGGGTTTTGGGAGTGTTGACGAGAGACTAGGAGTAGGACAAAGACAATGCATGTAGGTTACCATGTATTAGGAAGCCTCAGTGTAAAGGAAATAGGAAAATAATGTCAACAGGATTATATTGCGAGGAGCAAAAAAGCAATTGAAAGAGACATTGAGAAAACAGAAATTAATCACCTGGCATTTTCTTCCAAATCAGTTAAGGACAGACTAATTTGAAGAATGTTAATTAAATCAGCCATGGGATAGTAGCATGTTTGAAACTCCAAAGTGTGAATGTTAAAAATTAATTTTTATATATTTCAGCAAAGCAGGTGCACATGGCAGTTACTGGAGGAGACCTTAATTGTGGAAACTTTGAAGACATTGTATAGAAATCAAATTTAACTTTTCCTCTGGGAACAGTTCTCCAACTTGAGAGACTTATAGGGATCATCTGGAGAACATGTTAAACACAGATATCTGGTACAGAGGGCAGCCTGATATTCTGCATTTTCAACCAGCTCCTAGGTGATGCTGATACTGTTAGTCCAGAAGCCACACTTTGAAAACCATTGTGCTAAGGGCTTCAATAAAAGCCATCAAAATTTAAGTGCCTTAGCTTGGCAAGTAGCTGAGCTATGGAAATAGCAAAAAATAACAACCAAACAAATAACAAAGTGTGAAGAATGAAAATGTACGTGCAATGGAATAACACATTTAGAAATTTCTATATGTGTAAAACCTTCCTTTATTCTCTCTAAAATTGATATAAGTAGCCTCATGAGCCACCTTCCTCCAGACAATGGGGAGAAAACTGAATTTTAATCTTACATGATATAATAGTTTAGTGTTTTCAAATTAATTTTAAAGCTCTTTAGGTAAAAATTCTAGGTCTCTTAAATTGATGCCTCCCTCCAGGGATCCTTTCTAAACCATATCTCCCTGTCCAAAGAATAGGCGTAGATTTAAATAAACTATGACAATTATGATGCTCATCACCACTTCATCTGTGTGATGTAGTCAAAGATCCTTTTGATCTCTGATGTGGAATGTTTAGTTAGTGAAAGTTCTAATGTGCAACTAGTTCCATCCTTGGGCATTTGCCTTGCATCTTCTGCTCAAATATGTGACTGACGTAACATGTGTTCACATGTTTTGATGACTCTCAGTTGTGTGTGTATGGTTTGTCTGGTACCCCCTGTCTGGATGGCCTTATCACACCTTTCTATGGTTCTGAGATGTCTTTGAGTTTTGCTTTGCTGTCCATTGGACCATGGCTTCAGTTCACTGAACTGTCACCGTGCTCTCAGTTTAGATATTTTCTGCCTCACCCCCCAGGCCATACAGATCTTCCAAACCCTTCCATGACACAAGAAAGGAAAGAATAACTTGAGCTAAATTTATGTGACAGTCCACCAAGTTTGAGCTCAGGCAGAAGAAACAGAGAGTAGAGAGACCGGGGCCCCTCTCTAAGGCCCCTCCCCAGCCACTCTCTGCTTCCTTTCTGGCAAAAATTTCTAATCCAGAAATGGGTGGATTGGGGCCTTTATATCTTATCTCCATAATATCACCCTTTTCTCTCCTGGAAAATTCATTTGTGATACTTTTCAATGGGGTAAAAAATGAGAACACTAATTTTATTTAAAATATTCTATCTTAAAGCCTATTGTATTGCTGTATAATTGAGATGTCTTTTTTGAAAGTCAGAAATTGCAACTCTTTCTTTTGTAAGCTTGCTGGAATAATCCTTATCCCTTTCCAATGCTCTCTCTCCATCCCATGGCTGATTGATACATTAGATTGACTACATAGAAATCATTTACACAAAAATGAAAAGACAAAAGACAACTTGATATATTTAACCTATTATCCCATCACGTAAATAAGAGATGTGACATCATAACTGGAAGGCATGAATATATTAGCATTCTTTTCCCACATCAATACCTTAAGAAATGTGAAGTCTATAGTTAAAACTATAGAAAATATATTTTCACCTCTAGCAGTTTAATATAAAAGGGATGCAAAAGACAAGGAAATATATTAGAGAGAGTATTGGACAAACACTTATTTTTCTACCAAAGACACTGAGCTTGTCTCCAGTGGCTTATCTGTTATATGTTTTTAATGCATCTGGCTTCTAGCAGAATCAGATGTACTGTTAAGCTATGAAACTTAAACTTATATTGGATCTTGAATGTTCACGTCAATGTATTCCTCTGGTTATATGTTAATGTAAATTTTGCAAAGGTAAGATATTTTTGCAGTATTTTTCTTAAACCCAGCATGCTAGATTAAAAGTGGCTTCAGATTTTATGCTAATCCTCCCATGGAGAAATGGAGCTTAATTTTCCTCCTATTACATCTGAACTAATCTTACTAACTTGCCAGACCAATACAATGTGGAACCAGTCCCAATTCTGGGACTTCTGGAGCTAGTTAATAAGAAGCTCTGCAGCTTTCCCCTAAGCCTTTTTGGATGCTTGCTCTGTGGGAATTCAGCCACTATATACCATGTCCAACTTCCCTGAAACCACCAAGCTGTGTGGAAGCTCAATCTAGCTACTTGGAGAGGCCACAAGGAAAGCAATGCTAGCTATTAATCGTACCAGCTGATCCATCACCCCAGCCCTGGCACCTGATATGTGAGTGAAGAAGCCATCTTGGACATTCTAGCCTCAGCACACATCACGTAAAGAAACAGGTCCCAAGATGTATGGCCAAGCCAGCTGTTCCAGCCACCCCAGTCATCCAAGACACCTTAGCTGAGGTCTCAAACATCAGGGAGCAGAGATGGGCCATTGCTTCCTTTTCTAGAGGAAAATAATCTAAAGACAAAACAAAACAAAAACAAAACCCAAGAACGCTCATTTTTCCTTTTCTGGTTTCTGTAGAATTGTTGGTGACTATTTGCCTCTTCTGAATTAATAAAATGCCAATTAACCACTTTTAAGAGAATTATTCCATAAAAGTGTTCAATTCCTTGTAAACTAAATTTATATTCTTTTAACAAACAAAAACAGTGGTTGTAGAATTCCAGCCTAGCATTAAATATTATCAATCATATTAAAATCAAATATCAGTCATGTTAAAACCAAAAACAGACTTGTGGAGTGTATAAAGGATATTTCTGGGATGATGTTGATAGTATTTCTTAGTCTGGTTGCTGTTTAAACGTGTATACTCATAGTCATTGGGTTTGTTATGTCGTGCCCTTATGAGTTCTACACTTTTCTCTCTGTATATTTTTTAAATAAAATGTTCAATAAGTAGCTCATATGATTTGCTCTATGGTTACTTTTTTTTAATATAAAAAGACAAAATGAAGAGTGAAAACCTCCTCTTCCTGCCTTATGTCCCTGTCCCACCCCAATATTTCTCTAGAGATATGATTTATTTTTAAAAATTTTGTGATTCTTTCAACAAAGAGAACATTTTTCATCACTCTCTTATCTATCTATATATCTACTTATACAGCCAACAATCGAATATCTATATAACAACCTATCTATCCATCAATTTGATATATGCATAATGAATGATAATATATATACATTTGTATTTTGCTTTTAATTTATTTTTTGCTTGTTTAAATATCTCACTAATCTTTCTGCAAATCTTCATAATAACTTTTCATCACATGAATGTACCATGATTTATTTTATCAGTTCTTTGTTGACAGTCACTTTGGTTGATTCCAGGTTTTGTCCACTACAATCAGTAACACCACAATTAACCTGATTTCAGCAATTAAACTGATGGAGACATATATACTCAACAACTCTTGGTTAGTCAGATTAACAGTTTTAATAATAGAATAAGTGAAAAAAAATTTTTTTATGTCTGTTGTATACTGAATGTTTGAGTCTTCTCAAAATTCATATGTTGAAACCCTAATGCTGATGTGATGGTATTTGGAGATGGGGCCTTTGGGAGACAATTAGGTCATGAGAGGGGAAGCTTCATGGATGGGATTAGTACCCTAATAAGCAGAGGCAAGAGAACCAGCTAACACTCTTTCAGCCAGGTGTGGACACCAGCAAGAAGACAATTGTCCATCTGTAAACCAGCAGGAGGGCCCTCACCAAGAGCCTGGCTACCCTGGCACCCTGGTCTGGGGCTTTTAGGCTCCAAAACTGTGTGAAATAAATGTTTGTTTTTTAAGCTATCCAGTCTATGGTAATTTGTTATAGCATCCCAAACTAAGACAATTTTCATTCTTAAAATTGGATATCCAAAATCTCTTGCTGTTTCTAACTTCTTTTAGCCTTTGTCTTTGAACTATTTTTATCTACTGTCCTTTTTCCAGATGAGTTGTTTGTAGTTTATTTCCTGAATTATATCAGCTCTGTAATAGATTAAAAAATTAGAATTCTCACTGGCATACTTTGCCAATTGGTTGTATTCTGATGAATTATTTTTCTGTAGCATTTAAAATTTTTATACAGTCAGATATATCTATATTTCACTTATGACTTCTGGGTTGTGATGGGTATCCTTCTTAGAAAGGTCCCACAAACCAAGTGAACCAGGAGAACATTTCAGACTCCTGTCCTGAGGCTCAGATTCATTTCCCGGATTGTAACTCTTTCTACTTAAAGAAAACAAACAAGATACAAAGTGACATGAAGTTAATAAACTATAACTTTTTCCCTATAGCTAGGTACTCTAAGCCTTGATATTTAAATCCTAAGGGGTATTTATGCATGATGCAATTAAAAAAAACATGTAATACTATGCAGAATTTTATCTTTTTCTCTCTTCAGAAATATTATACAAGCTTAACCTAGTAGAGATTAGAAAAAGCAACCCTTTTGAATCATACTTAAAAAGAAAAATAGTGCATCTGGATGTCATCACTGTTTTCATAATCAGATTGTTAAAAAGGGGACAAACTTTCAGTTGGGGGCATGGGAGTGGACAACAGTTCAGATACTTTATAGAGAAAAAGAAAGCCTCACTTTCCAAGACTGTGAAAAAAACAGAATAATATCTACTATATCAAATATTATTCTGATTAAAAATAACAGTGCCTTTGTTGAAAAATCCTTTTGACTTACATTTGTCTTTGTATGTTTTAAGTATCGCTGCACTCTAAAATTAAGCCAAGATTTAATCAGGAGCTGAACAAAAAAGAAGGGACTCTTCTTTCTTTGGAAAAGGTTTCCTAACAAAAAGTGTTCTAACAAGCACATTCTACAAGATGGAAATTGTTTTTGTAATAAAGGGTAAATACAGCTTACACACACACACACACACACACACACACACAGATACACACATAAACACAGACACACACTAATACAACCTGTCCCAAATGCGATTCACTTTCATTTCCTCACTGAGTAGAAATGCCACCTTTATTGTAAACTAAATTCCATGCATATTTTGGAGTTATATCTGAACTCCTGTCTGTACCTTTGATCTATATGTTTTGATGACAGTAACAAATCATGTTAATTATTCTAACTTCCATCTTTTAATATGTGTTAAGACTATTTTAATTCATTACACTTTTGAAAAAACTTTTCCTGATTAACCTACCATGTTTATTTTATCAGATAAAGTTGAGTTTCATTTTATTAAGTGAACCCCTCCACTCTGTCCTGCTGCTATTTTAATTGGATTTCAGTTAAATTTATAGATTAACAAGAGAATTTTATACCCTTATAACTTGAGTTTTCTTATCCAGAAACACTTTATGTTTTTCTATTTATCTTAATATTTTTATAATGTCTTTTATAGGTATTGTTATGTTTCTTTTCTCTCCTTCTCTTTCTCTCATACTTAGGTAGAATAAATAAGGACACATACATATATAGATGCTACACAATTCTTACAAATTTTATGTGTACTTTGGTTAGAATTATAAACAGACATTTTCTGTCATATATTTGCAGGTAATTTTGTTTACAAAAAAGAGAAAATGATTTATTTTGTGTATTAATTTTAAAACATTAAATCTTATTTTTATGAGATTTTTAAAATGATTCTCATGTATTTTGCTGGCATGTAATCAAATTGTCTTCAGTTTTTTTCTTTCTAGCCTATTATTTAAACCGATAGTTTAATTTTGTTTAATCAAATGGGCTAGCACTGGTAAAATAAGGAAAATAAAACTGGTTATGGTGGGTAAGTTTGACATGTCTAGTTTATGACATTAGTCATAAGGTTTCCTGTATTTTTCTTTAGCATGACTACATTTACACATAATATGGTGATTAGTTCATTATGTTAGTCAAATTAATTGACTAACTTATATATATATAATATATATTACATACTAATATATTAGTCAAATATATATACACACACATGACATACTAAAGATCTAGGTATCAATATTCCTTATTCAACTTTTAAAAATTAAATATGTGTTGACTTAGTCAGTTGCTCTTTTTTTTTACATTATTTTTTAGAGTAGTTTTAGGTTCACTGCAAAATTGAGAAACGTACAGAGATTTCCCATATACCCCTGCTCCCACACATGTATAGCCTCTCCCATGACCAACATCCCATTACCATACATGTTACAATTGATGAGTCTACATGGACACATCATAATCACCCAAAGTACATAGTTTACTCTATGGTTCACTTGCTGTAGTACATTCTATGAGTTTGGACAAATGTATAATGACATGCATCCATCATTACAGTGTTACTTGCATAGCCCTAAACATCTTCTATATTTTGCCTATATATTCCTCCCTGACCCGCAACCCTGTGCAACCACTGATCTTTTTACTGTCTCCATGGTTTGACTTTTCCAGAATGCCATATAGTTGGAATCATACGGTACGTAGCCTTGTCAGATTGGCTATGTCACTTAATAATATGCAGTTAAGTTTACTCCATGTCTTTTCATGGCTTGATAGTTTATTTCTTTTTAGTGCTGGATAATATTGCCTGGTCTGGATGTACTATAGATTATTTGACTATTCACCTAAAGGACATTTTGGTTGTTTTCATGTTTTAACAGTTATCAATAAATCTGCTATAAACATATTTGTGCAGGTTTTTTGAGGGCATAATTTTTCAACTCCTCTGGGTAAATAACAAGAAGTACAGTTGCTGAATCATGTGGTAAGAGTATGTTTAGAATTGTAAGAAACTGCCAAACTGTCTTCCAAAGTGGCTGAACCAGTTTGCATTCCAACCAGCAATGAATGAGAGTTCCTGTAGCTTCACATCTTCGCTAATATTTGGTGTTGTCAGTGTTGTGGATTCTGGCCCTTTAATAGGTGTGTAGTGGTATTTTTAAAAAATTTTTATTTCTCTGATGACACAATGTGGAGCATCTTTTCATATGCTTATACTGCATTGCTTTGATAATTGTAGCTTTATCCTAATATACAAGCATACTTTATACTTGACATTGTGTAGTATCAATCCTCCAGTTTTGTTCTTCTTCAATATTGTGTTGCCTATTCTGGGTCTTCTGCCTCTCCATATAAACTTTAGAATCAGTTTGTCAAATATACAAAATAACTTTTGGGGATTTTAATTGGGATTGCATTGAATGTATAAATCCATTTAGGAAGAACTGATATCTTGATAATATTGAGCCTTCCTATCCATGAACATGAAATCTCTCTCCATTTATTTAGTTCTTTAGTTACTCTCATCAGGGTTTTGTAGTTTTTCTCATATAGGTCTTATACATATTTTATTAAATGTATACTTAAGTATTTCATTTTTTAGATGCTATTATAAATATTGTGTTTTTCATTTTAAATTCCACTTGTTGGTTGCTGGTTAACAAGAAACTGATTGAGTTTTATATGTTAACTTTGAATCTTGCAACCTTGCTATGATCACTTATTAGTGCCAGGAATTTTTTGTTGTTGGTATTTTCATATTTTCTAAATAGATGATCATGCCACCCATAACCAAATATGTTTTTTAAATTTTTCTTCCCAGTGTGTTTATCTTTATTCCTTTTCTTGTCTTAATGCATTAGCAAGGACTTGTAGTATGATATTGAAAAGGAGTGGTGAAAGATCTTTGCCTTGTACTTGATCTTATTGAGAAAGCTTCATATTTCTCACCATTAAGTATGATGTTAGCGGTAGGTTTTTATAGATATTCTTTGTCAAGTTGAGAAAGTTTCTCTCTATTCCTAGTTGACTGAGAATTTCTTTTTCTTTAATTAAATCATAAATTCGTGGTAAATTTGGTCAAAGTTTTTTCCAAACCAGGCTTGCATACCCTAGGATAAATCCCATTTGGTCATGGTATATAATTTTTATACATTATTGGTTTTGATTCACTAATATTTTATTGAGGATTTTTGCCACTATATTCATGAGATATTGTTTGTAGTTTTCCCTCCTTGTAATATCTTTGTCTGGTTTGTTATTAGGGTAGTGCTTGTTTCACAGACTGAATTAGGGAGTATTGCTTCTGTTTCTACCTTCTGAAAGAGATTTTAGAGAATTGGTATAATTTCTTCTTTAAATGTTTGGTGGAATTCAGCAGTGAACCCATATGGGCTTTTCAGTTTTGGAAGGCTCTTAATTATTGATTAAATATCTTTAATAGATATAGGCATATTGTCTATTTCTTCTTTGTCAGCCTTGATTCCTTGTGTCTTTTAAAGAATTTGTCCATTTCATCTAGGTTATATAATTAGTATCCATCTAGTTTTTTATGGTATGCCTTTATTATCCTTCTAATCTCCATAAAAGCTATGGAAGTCCCTCCTTTTGTTTCATTTTCCATGTACTTTTCCTTTTCAATGTTGAATGCTTGGAGTTGTCTTTATTTCTTGGAGAGACTAACAATTCTCTGGTACGTGTTTGTTTATCCTTTTTTACTTTAAAATTTCCTTGGTTGCTTTGGTTAATATACACTACTTATCAGAACTTATTGTTTGTTTATTGGCTGCATTATGTTCTATTTTGAAGGAAATATGCATCTTTGCCAATTTTTGTTTAAAATAGATTTTAGGTGCTGTTTATATACTCTATGTATTGACTCCTTTTTAGAAATGTGCTTTTATAAATATCTTCTTCCAGTTTGTGTCTCAGTTTTTTAATTTTGTTTTTAGAGGAGCATTAGTTCTTAAGTATAGCATAATTTATATATCAATCTTTTCCTTTTGTTTTGTGCTCTGAGTTATTTAAGACATCTTTTCCTACTCCAAGTTTATAAAGGTATTTTCCTCCAGTCTTCTAAAAAGTTTATATATTTTCTTCACTTTTAACTATTTACTATTAAAATATTCATATAAGAGAGTATTCAAAGGGTTTATGAACAGTTTTTGTACATTAAAAATCAGTAAAAGAAAAGTAACTACACAAAGACACATACATGCATGTGTGTATATGTGGGTATGCATACAGACATACCACCTAATTAAAAAATAGGATTATCTTATCCCAGTAGCCCTGGTTTTTCCTCTCACTGACCACATCCTCTAGCCTGTATACAATCACTAACCATTAATCTGTTAAATTTGAAGAAAACAGTTTTCATTTCTTTATAACTTATTCTTTCACTCAACATTATGCTTACAGGGGTTATCAATATTGATAACAAAAGCTGCAGTTCACTTACTTTCATTGTTTTGTGCTATTGTATAAATATATTAAAACATTTATATTCTGTGATGAATATTTGAACTATTTCTAGCTTTTTGATTTTAGGAACAATGCTACTGTTCACATTTCTGTACAAGATTCCTTGCGCATAAATTCAAGCATTACTTAGGGAACATATCTAATAATTAAATCAGTGGGAGAGGACATGACAATTTTCAACATACTAGAGAATACCAAATTGTTTTCCAAAGTCGTTCCACAAATGAACAATCCAAGCAGCAAGGGATGAGTCGTCCTCGTAAAACTTGGTATTGACTTTTTAATGTTTGTTTAGTAATGTTTGTGAAATTGTATTGAATATCTCAAAGGCATTTTAATTTTTATTTTCCTCATTACTATGGAGAGAACATATATTTTTATTTATATGGGTCATCTTTCTCTCCCCTCCTTGTGAAATTTTTGTACCTTACTTTTACCCAGTTTTCTATTGAATATTTCTTTTTAATCTTATTGAATTATAGGGATTCTTTGTATGTTCTGGATACTAATATTTTACTTATAACCTATGTAGCAAATCTATTTTGATAAACAGATGTACTTCATTTTAAATGTTGTAGAATTTGTAAATTTCACTTTTTGGGGGGTTTGATAACTTACTTAAATACAAAGAGCCACAATTAAATTGTAAATGTGTTCACCAAATTGTCTTCTAAAAGTTTCATAGTTTACCTTCTACATTTAAGCCTTTAATGCATATAGAACTGCTTTTGTTTATGGTATGAATTCAAGATCTGTTTTTTTCATTTCCTTCCTATCTTTCTCTACTCCTCCCTTTTTCCCCTTCCTCTCTTTTTTTTCTTTTTCTCTTTTGACATGGATAATTAATTATCCCAGCATTATTTATTTAAATATTTCTCTTTCATGCACTGATCTGAAAATCTATTAAAGCCCTTCTATAAGTGTGCATTTAAAAGTGTGTCTGTTTACTGGTCCATCTATTCTACTTATGGGACTATTTCTAAATAGTATTTTAGGAGAATTCTCCATATGCTCACAAAGCTTTTTCTTATCTAATAGTATCTTTGCTGTTCTTTGAACATTCAATATTAAAAGAAATTTTATTTTCTTTTAATTTTTTAATTTTTAATTTTATTATATTTTTTTACATCTTTATTGGAGTCTAATTGATTTACAATGGTGCATTAGTATCTGCTTTATAACAAAGTGAATCAGCTACACATATACATATATCCCCATATCTCCTTAACAGAAATTTTAGAGACTACTAGTAGTGTTTTACACACACTGACAGTTTTTGTATTATGATTGAGATTTCCTCAATATTACAGATTCACGCAGAGAGACTGAATATCTTTACGACACTGTATTCCAATCCATGACCATCGTATATTCATAGTATATTCCATAAAATTTTCTTATAATTACTGTTAGGTATTATATTTTTATGTCATATTTTTGAAAATTATAGTTTTAACTATTGTGGGTATGTCAAAATTTAACTGAAGTTTGTATTCTGAATTTCAACTATCTTGAAAAAATTGTCTTATTCACTGCAATAAATCATCAGAGGAGTTTTTGCTTTTTTAAAGTAGGCAATAATGTCACTTGGAAAAATGACAAAATACTTTTCCTTCTCAATCCATTTACCTTTTTCTTCTTTTTTTTGAAATTTTATTATTATTACTTTATACTGTTTATCTAGCTAGGACTTACATGCTATATTGAATAGCATTGGCTATAGTGGGCACCAATCTCTTGCTCTTTTGAAAGGGCAATGTTTTCAGTGTTTCATAATTAACCTTGATATTCGCAAGAGATTTTTGAGGGTTCTCTTTATTGAGTTAAAGAAATCTCCTATTTCTGGTTAGTTAAGAATCCTTGTTGATAGATGTGAACATTTATCAATTACTTTTTTGTGTTGAGGTCATTATATGATTTTAATCCTTTAATCTTTTTATGTGCTATTTTATTTATTTTCAAGTTATTATCTCCTCTTGGCTTACTGTCTCAAGTTTGAAGTTAAATACCTATTCCTCTTGCTTACTGGAACTTTTCTGAGGCTGAAACAGAAGTTTCCAAGAGTGTCATAAGCTATACATTAAAGTTTTTTTCCATTCTTGTATGTCATTAATGTTGGTATCTTGCATATATATGTTTCTGTATATATAATATACACATTATGCATATATAATTATATATGTGTAATATATGGGAAAATAAAGAGGTTAGGTTAAAACTATATTATATATGTATATAATAATATAATTATATATTATTGTATATAATATATGTATTATTATTTTAACCTAATCCCATTAATTAAGGCTTAGAGTAAAAAGATTTTGAGAGTTGACTTGCAACTGTTATCTCCAACCAGAATTTTACACTAGAGTTTAGAATTTATTTATTTTTAATTGTTTAATTTTGTCTTAAATTACCATCCTACCTGTAAGCTACCTCAGGGTAGGAATTATTTTATATATGTGAATTGTATCCTTTGAATCACCTAGCAGAATACAAGACCCAAGAGAAATTTTTGATTGATCTGTTTCCTTTCACCAAGAACATGAAAAATAAGGTTTAGAAAATGCTTATACAAAAAAATGTCACTTGTAAATGAAGCATTCAAATTATTGTCCAGAGTGTGTCCTACTCTGATTTTTTTCTATCAGACTGCAGGAAAACATGCACTCCAAGGAATATGGGGCAGTTTTTTAAATGTTGTTGATTAAGGTCTCTCTGAACTGTTAATTTTGGAAATTTTTTTTTTTTGAAAAAAGAAATAAAAGATCATGATATGCCCGTCAGACAATATTTTTAAGCAGTCTTTCTCAGCACTAAACATCATCTTGTACTTCAAGCGTGGGTGATTGATGTGTTTCCATTCCAGATACATCAGGAGACAAAGCAATGTTTTATTTTACTTTTATATTCAAGGTGTCATTTCTCCAAATCTTAAACATGCTTTGGAAAATTTCAAACCAGTTTTGAGCAGCTATTTAATGAACTGTGAACAAATCTCTGTTATATATAGTAGAGTCACTGTGTATATATGTGCTTTAAAGCTCAGTTATCAAACATTACTAGTAATGGAGGAATGGTTCATTATGTAGGCCAATTTTTAACATGTTACCATCATAAAGAAAATCCAGGGGCTTTCAGGGGCTTCCCTGGTGGCGCATTGGTTGAGAGTCCGCCTGCCGATGCAGGGGATACGGTTTCGTGCCCCGGTCCGGGAAGATCCCACATGCCGCGGAGCGGCTGGACCCGTGAGCCATGGCCGCTGAGCCTGCGCTCCGCAACGGGAGAGGCCACAACAATAAGAGGCCCGTGTACCGCCAAAAAAAAAAAAAAAAGAAAATCCAATGAAGTTTAATTTTCTTTATCTGCTTGAAAACATAGCAAGATCAAGTCTAGTGTGGTTTAGTAGAATTAACATTAGACTAGGGAGCAGTATTATTCTGGTAGTTTATATTATTGTTCATACATATATGTTCTTTCTCTCCGCAGAAGATTATTTTCATCCTGTCCAGCTTGAAAGAAATTTTCATTATTTTCATATGAGCCAACTTGCTCATATGACTTTTGTACCCTTCCTTATTGGAGGATTATTCATGCCTGTCCACTTGAATTAGGATTGATTTTGTGACTTACTTTGTCAATTAAATGTGAGCAGAAATGACATGTTTCATTTCTAAGAGTAGCTTTAAGAGTCATATGTGGTTAGCAATGTCTTTCCCTCCTTCATACAAAGTAGCAAGGTTGAAGATCAAAGCTCCTTTGTCAGCTTGAGTTCTAACATGAAGATGATATGGATTAGAACAACAAATGAACATTGATAGACATTTGGTAGGAGTGAGAAAAGCCTTTATTGTTGTATTCCCTCTACAATTCTGGGGTTGTTAGTAACTGCTACAAGATCTAGCCTATGCTGACTATTATCTTTAAATTACCATTCTGACTTTGTATATTTTTGTTGAATTGATTCCAAGTTTTTAACTCCTGATGTGTCCTAGTGATTCAAATAGAGCATACTTACATTTTTTTTTTTTTTTTTGTGGTACGCGGGCCTCCCTCTGCTGCGGCCTCTCCCGTTGCGGAGCACAG
>NC_041226.1:57659939-57698800 GCF_002837175.3 Physeter macrocephalus
GGCCTCTCCCGTTGCGGAGCACAGGCTCCGGACGCGCAGGCTCAGCGGCCATGGCTCACGGGCCCAGCCGCCCCGCGGCATGTGGGATCCTCCCAGACCGGGGCGCGAACCCGCTTCCCCTGCATCGGCAGGCGGACGCGCAACCACTGCGCCACCAGGGAAGCCCCTTACATACTTTTAAGTGAAGCTCAAATTCATTTATTCACCTATTCACTTATTAATTCAAAAATACTTACTACAGTCCTATTATGTGAGTGACACTGTACTTATACTGATTAAACATCAACGAGCAAGAAAAGCAATGTCTTCATCTAGCTTAGAACCATGGAGCAAGCCCCTTACATACTTTTAAGTGAAGCTCAAATTCATTTATTCACCTATTCACTTATTAATTCAAAAATACTTACTACAGTCCTATTATGTGAGTGACACTGTACTTATACTGATTAAACATCAACGAGCAAGAAAAACAATCTTCATCTAGCTTATAACCATGGAGCATACAGATATTAAGCACTAACCTCACAATTAATTACAAATATTAAGAGCACAATAATTGCTATGTACTTTTAAATAATATGTTTTGAGGAATTCTTTTAGAGCTGAGTTAGTAATGAATTTCTTAAGAAAGCAATATTAACTCATCTTAACAATTTAAAAAAGAGAAGAAAAAAGACTGAAAATGGCAGAGTAAACACTTCTAAAAAAACATCTTCTCTAAAAAAGTAATGAGAACACTGGCAACAATTGTGAAAATTCAGTTTTTCACAATCTGGAAATTAACCAAAGTCTTGCAAAACTCTGGAGTCCATTTTTTTTTTTTTTTTCAAGAAAATCAACTGAAACTTGGTAAGAATAGTGAGCTTATGACATGTTTACTTGTCTTATTCCCATCCCTCTGTCTCTACAGTGGTCTTTAAAACCAACAGCCTGCAGTCATAATAGAATTAGAAAGTTGGCAGACACCGGAGAAGGCAGAATGCTGCAGGAGCTCCTTTAAGTCCCACTCCCACAATTTGTCATTATTTGATTTGTCTGTTGGTTCCAAGAAGTCACAACTTGTTAGGCTGTATACATGTGACCTAACACAGAGCTTCCCCAGTGTGAGCAGTCTTTGCCCCTGCAGGAGAAAATATACATACTGGAACCAATCTCCTGCAGATACCGAGGAATGACTGTATTACATTAATTGATTAAAGGACCCCACAGTGTCATCGCAGTTGAACCATCTGTGCAATTAACACTTCTTGCCCTCCCCTCACCAAAAATTCACTCTCTCATTCCATAAGAATCTCAATTTTTCCTAAGTGTTAAACAATCTAATTATCAGACAAAAGTGTGACTATCTAAGAAACTTAACCTCAGGTTGTCAATCCTTGAGAGGAGGGACTTATTTGCATTTTTGGATGAAATCTGTTACCAAGTTAATCTCCGGTTGTGGAATATTTGTGAGACTTTCTGTCTTATGAACAAAACACTCCTCTACCTCAGTCCCACATTAGCCATTGCTTCTTATATTAACCACACTAATTTTCATTTTTACCCTTTTGTGCAGTTAAAATATTAAACTGAATTTCCTCAGTAACTCTTCTGTGGCTGACACTGTGATTGTTGCTGGGGTAAACATATAAATACAGTGTAGTAGTCAATAACTCAAGCTTTATGAAGGAATCCTAGAGGTGGAGTCTCAGCCTGTCCTATTACTAGCTGTGAAATCAGGCTACTTAACCTCCCTAAGTCTTAACGTTTTCATGTGAATTAAGGTAGTAATAGGAATGTTATGAAATTAAGTATGAAAATTCACATAAAACATGAAAAACAGTACCAGGCACACAGTAAACACTAGGTAAAGCTGATCTGTGGTGATGATGATAAGGAGAAACATTTTTTATTTCCTTTCATCAAAGACCTTGTACCCTCTTAAATTATGAAAGCATAAACTTTCAATTTTTTTTCTAAACTAGAAAGAGTTTCAGTTTTTAAAAGGAGAATCTTCATTTTTGAACCTTGCCCTCAATTTCGCTAATGTAATTTTTTTCAACTTGAGGCTTTTTGATCATCTCTTCTGAGATTTTCTGCTAAATTTAGTATGTATGGTGACTTCAGAAATGTATAAACACTTGTTAAAGTTTATTCCAAGCAGATGTCACCTACTACAGGAGTATATAAAATTTAGGATTCTACATAATGAAAATATCATTAATATTCTTGTCCCATCAAACGAGTCAAGCTGTTTTCCCAGTCACATAATGTAGAAGTGTTTTCTATCAAATTGTATCTTTCAGTCACACCATTCTATTCATTACAAAGTATTGCTAATATTATTACAAAATATAAGGACAGCTAGCAATGTAAATGTAGTCACTGATTATTATGAATATCATAAACTCCATATTCAGAAGACATAGGCTTTTTGGCACTGTAAGTTCTATATTTAATCTATCCGCATATGTATATGTAATAACTACTATGGAAATACTCAGGATCTTTGACAATATTGCCAATAAAATGTGAAAGAATGCCCTTATTATCTTAAACTGCACAGTGCTCTGAAACCAAAGTGAAGGGATTAGTGTCACTGTTCAAAGGCCAGTGCCAAAAGAGGCCCTTTCATCTCTTACTGAATTCCCAGATGGCAGGGCAAAGGCACAGAGGGACTTCAAGGGGCAGAGAATTGTATAACCTTGGATGTGCAGTGTGTTTCTTAGGTGATTACTCAGCAAATTACTGCCTTCTAAAAGAACATACCATATTGCCGAGGCAAGCATTTTGTTTCTCAATAGATCTGTCACTCAGAGTCTATTTGGATGCTTTAAAAAATAGATAATAAGAGAAAGTAGAATAAATTTTTGAACTGGGTAAAGGACTAGAATTATCCTGTGGAACAATTCTATATCTTCAATATATTATATTAATAGCCTTTAAAATTTTTACCTAGGTGTTTTGTTTTATATAATATACACATTCCTTTTTGGAAGACTTTTTATGCAGGAAAATAGTTACACATGTATGCTTATGAGTAGCCTGTAATAGTCAAAGGCGTGTCTCATGCTGAAGACTGTCTCTTTCCCATGGCTTTGAGTCACTCATTGTTTTGCCCAGAACCTCTGAATCTCTATGGTGGCTGTCTGTATTTTTGGTGAATCACTTTAATTATATTTGGATCAATTTTACATAATTTAATCCAGTGCTATATTTTTGAAGTACGGGGATGAGAAGGGAGAGAGAGGGAGAAGGAGAGGGAAATCAGAGGGGGAAAGGAAAGGAGAAGGGGGAGGAGAGGGAGAGGGGAAAAGAATGTATACTTTTAAGCTTAGATAAGTGAATCAGTTCAGATTTTAAATCAGAAAGACATATTGATTAAAACGAAAGTTCATATACTTCATGAAATAAACAAAGAAACATCAACAAAATTAATACAGCCTAAGAGTAAACTTAAGATGTTTGTATCTGCCTCTGTAGTTTTAGTATATGATTCTGAAAGTTTATAAGCCATAGGGGATATTGCACAGGTTGTGATTGTACCAAAAGGAAAGAAAAGCTGTCTATCATTGACAGTTGCAGTCTTAAAATGTGTTGTCAAATGTGCAGCTATTTCACACAGTTAAAATAAGCTAAGAAAATGACTTCACATTCAATATAGCTTGATGCCTGAAACATCTGAATTAACTCCCATGTTAAGTTCACTATGGTCTACTTTTCAAAAATCACGTTAGCTGCATGGTGTCAGTAAGCACTGATAAATTACAAAAAATAACCAGTGTGGGGAAATATGACCTTTAAGATTTTAAAAAGTCAATCATTCCCCAAAAGCGTATTAGATATTGCCGGTCTTTGTTCATATTTAAAATGCATTTATTCCACAAATATTAAGTATCTGACGAATGAAAGGTATGGTGCTGGATTCTATAGGGAATACAAAGATTTATAAGATGTGGTGCCCAATCTCAAGAAGTTTGCCACTGAGTTTGAAAGGAAAAAATGACCCAAATAAATATCACACAAAGCAATATATCATTATAATATAAATGGCACATAGGAAGTTCTCTTGACTTTCTAAGAAAGTAGAAATGATCTTTGAGAGAAGCTATTAGGATCTTGAGATGATATTAAGCCAATGATAGTTACAGAAGCTGTTGTTTTAGCAGTGATATTGCAGGATCAATGTGCTTAGAATGTCTGGCAGGTATGTGAAGGATGAACTGAAGTTGTCAAACATGTGAAAATGATTAGCCAGCTTTTTCCACTGTGAGTTTTGCTTTATTCCATTTTAATAAATATTTATAATGCAGTCCTAATAATTTTCCTCCTTGGGAAAAGAAACAAGAGTGCTTCTCAAAGATGTTCACATTGCAGGGTTTGTCCAGTTGCTCCAGATACAACCAAAGGGTGTTTTTAAAAAAAAAAAAAAAAAAATGTAATTATCCTTGGATTCAGATAAGTTTAAGTATTTCTTGTGAAAACTTAAGAAATTTGAAGAGTTCTTATTACAATAGAAAATACAAATAATGTAATCCAAACTAGAAAAACTTTGACCTGAAAGGAGGAGAAAATTTTGAGCATAGCACAGTATTTACCACCAGGAAATATCTCACAACCTATCTGCTTGTGAACCCATGTCCAAGTAGACTAGAAAATTGGGAAGTATTAATAAAACTTGACAGAGACATCTGTGATTGTCAACCATCTTTGATAACATGATAAACTACTCTACCACTACAGCAGCCAACCCTACTATGGCCCAGCTTTGCAATTTCCTCTTATGAAAATTGGTAAATTTTAATATGGCTTAAACCAGTTTGGAATGAGTTTCTGTTACTTTCAATCAAAAGCCTTCTACTTGACACAAACAATAAAAATTAATTTGAAACCACATGGCCATGTGGAATAATGCTCCCGTTTACAAAACTTAGAAGATCTGGCAGAGATACCTATTTAGGAATGTGATCATTTCAATATTATTGGTATTAAATTGAAGATGGGGATATCTCTCTGGCTACAACAACATAAAGGCGATGATTATTCACTTACGCACTTAATATGTAATATTAAGCAAATAAAAGTAAAGAAGTAAAGCAAAAATTAAGTCAAGGAAGAACATAATATTAAAAACAAATTAAAAAAAGGAGACAACTGCATGGTTCAGAAGTAAGAAGTATTTATAGTCCTAATAAGATAATCACAGAATGATGATTTAACCAAAAATAATAGTATAGCATTGGAAACAAGAAGGTATGATGATGAGATATATTCCATAACTATAATTTAATGTCTAAAATTGATTAACTGAGAAAAGGCAGTATAAATATATTATTTTAAAATGCAAAAATAAAATGAGATAAGTAACGGATTTCAGAGAGACTTGTTTTGGTGTAGAGTTGGGTAAGGAAGGCAGCTGAAGTTTTTCTCTATAAAGGTTTAATTTGAGTTTTTGAATGATGTTCAAATATTGAAAGGAAATATTCAGTTTTAAGGCACAAGTAGTGTTCTATTGTGAATGCAGGTTTTTTTTCACTCTCAATAATAAGGTATTTATGAATATTTCTGAATATTTTCTTATTTTAGATGTGTCTTACACTCTTTTGGCTAGATCTTTATAAAAAAAGAATCTATTAAATGTTATTTTTTATTAATGAATTATTAATCATTTACTGTATCCAGACTCTATAGTAGATCCTAAAGCTATAGATATAATGGAATATTTATTGCAATTGACAGTTCATATTCTTTTGGATTAAATATGTATATATAAATAGTTAAAATTACATTTAAGTGTCTTAAGTGATGTAACAATAATGACAAAGAAGGATTACATGAAAGATCTAGGTTCCAGGAGACAGATGAATCCTGACTTATAAGAAAAATAATCTAGAACTTTTAGAGACTGCAGTTCCCTAAAACAGCTTGGTGATTGCAACTGTATTTATTAATGCCATTTTAGGTACTCATTTTCACCTTTTTGGATTTTTTCAGGAACATCGCACCTAATTTGCCTTTTAAGTACGTGTTAAACTGTCATTGTTTTAAAATGCTTTTAATTTGCATATTTACTTGGAAGTGTTTTATACATCCCTTACTGAGGGTTCATGCAGACACACACACACACACACAATTGCAACTTTATTATAATTACAGAGGATGCCAATTTTTAAAAAATGTGTTGAGTCTATTTATAAAATAAGAAAACAAAGTGCAATCTCTTGATTACATCTGAGCATTCCACAGTCTTGAATCTCAATAAGCCATATTAATGGTATGAATAAGTATTACATATTATTCTAACTGATAGACTATCCACAGGCAGACTAAGAGAAAGTAACATTACTTAACCTCCAATATATAAACAGCCTCTTATCAAAACGTGAAAGGTGTTTGCATTCTCCTTGCTTTCCAAACTGGTCATCTGCCCTTTCTATCACTGGGAGTTATGTTCGATTTCCCCTTCAGTTTACTATTTTTTTAAAGCATACTTGTTGATATTTATGATTCAGTACATAAAATTGCATCTTTCCTACCCAAGTAAATTGAAATTAAAAAAAAAAAGTCTCAACTCTGTTCTAGTTTTTGAGTTTCATCTTTGAATACATCAATCAATTCCAAATTTCATCATCTATATCAATATAATCAAAATGCCAGGAAATCGTCCTGATAATTATTTTGGCTAAACTGATTAAGATGGACAAAGACAATAAAAAAACTACAAAAAGAAGAGAAATACAGATAATGAATAAGTTTCACAGGAATTTTAAGATGTTTATTCCCAGCTCTTAATGTAACATTTTAGAATTTACTATATTTATACCTAAGACAATTAGTTACATTATATTCTACTGGAAAGTACAGTTATGTTGCTATGAAAAAATAAAAATAATTTTGACAAAATATTTAAATATGGACTCCATATAGATTCCACCTCAATATTTCTGAACGTTTTGTCTATTGCCATAAAAAGAGGCACATAATAAAACCATTCTATGAGATGGAACTAGCAATATTTTCCCTCTTTAGCACATCACTATATGTTGCTATTTTTAAAATAATTATTAATATCCATAGATGGTGAAAATTGTCCTCCAAGAGCAAATAACCGAACAGTCGTTCATAAGCCTGACTCATATAAATGAATGGATAAATGAATGAGGGGTACAGAGAGTACTGCCAACCACACTTCCATGCATTTTGAAATATTTCTGGTAGTTACTGAAATTAGTCGTCAAAGACTAGTTTGTAATTTTGTTTACTTTGAAGTTAGTAGAAAAGAACGTTTGACAGGAATAACTAGAAAAACTAAAGGGAGGTGGCCTGGTAAATCCCATTTATTAGAATGGCTCCAAGTTCTTACTACCGTAATGACTCTTTTATATAAGTGCATATTTTAGGAGGAATAGTAAAGTATACAACTCTCAGGGCAAAAATGAGATCAACTGTTCTTAAATAGTAGAGCCAGAGCCCTGTTAATAATAATAATGTTTATGCAATTTTGAATTCTACCTTGTTATCTACGATAATGAAATAATCAATACTTTCTTGAAATATAATTTACATCCAGTGAAATGCACAAATATAAAGACAGAGCTCTGTGAACTTTAACACATGTGTACCTTCCTATAACTACCACCTAGATCAAGATATTGGATATTGCTCTATCCCCAGATAGTTCCCTCCGCTCCCTTCAATCAACCATATTCTCCTGCTCTGGGTAACCACTATTCTGATTTCTAAGAATAATAGCTTTGCCTGTTCTAGAACTTCCTATAAATAGAAACATTCTGTGTATACCCTTTTGTGACTGCTTTTGCTCATTATGGTTTTATCTTTTTCTTCCATGTTTTAGAAAGTGTTCCTTTTTATTGCTGAATAGCATTCCCTTTTATGTGATGCATCACAATTAATTTATTCTTGTGCTGATGGATATTGTACTTGGGCTGTTTCCACTTTGGGGCTATTTCAATAATGTTACTTCAATGTTCTGGAATTAACCTTGGTTTACACATAAACCTATGTTTTTGAAAATATTGCATAATTAAGGCAAAGTTCTCATTGGTGGAAAGCTATTGGAAGTGGATAACTATTTTCAATTTTCCTCCATGGGTTGGGTAATCTTTTAAGTCTAAATCTTAAAGCAGAGACTGGTATCAATATTTTTTTTAAAGGTGTCTTTATTTTTATTGTTTTACTGGCTTCATTGAGATACAACAGACAAATGAACTTTGTGTAAATTTAAGGTGTGCAAGGTGATGATTTGGAGTACGTATATATTATGAAATGATTACCACCATAATGCTAGTTAACACTTGCATCACCTCAGATAGTAACCATTCTGTGTGTGTGTGTGTGTGTGTGTGTGTGTGTGTGTGGTGAGAACATTTACGATCAACTTTCTAAGCAAATATTCAGTATGTAGTAAAGTGTTAACTACAGTCACCATGCTATACATTAGATCTACAGAGTTTATTCTTCTTATAATTGAAAGTTTGTACCTGTTGACCTACATCTCTTCATTGCCCCCAACTTCCAGCTTCTGGCAACCACCAATCTACTCTCTGTTTCTATGAGTTCAAGTTTTTTAGATTCCACATTTAAGTGAGATCATGCAATATTTCCTGTCTGACGTATTTCACTTACTGGCATCAATATTTATAACAATAAACCCAGGGTACTATTAACAGTTACAAGGCATAGGTCACAGAGAACGGAACCTCTACCTGTTAAAGTGTTGACCTCTCCTAAAAAGGGCAGAAAGCTAAGAACTACACAACCATATTATCTTAGGACGATTAGCAAGTACTTTTTATAACAAATAATTTTTTTAAAGCAATTAATCCTAGTATCAACTGAGGCACAGAGAGCTTAAGAAAATTGCCCAAATCCCCAAAGCCAGTAAGTGGAGGAGTTTGGACTGAACTCCGGTCTTTTGCCTCAGATGTCTATTTTGTCTCTACTTATCCAAATAATTGAGTAGATGAACCATTGTCACCCCTGATGTGGAACAGAATTTTCTCAAGGGAGAGAAATCTTGGCTCATGAATGTCTCCAGCTGCTTAATGGGAACCTAGATGAATTTCATCAAATATATTGTTTCCAGAGTTAGTGGTTAGTTTTCCAGAGCAGTTTAGGGATTATCCCACAGATTTTTCTAGAGGCACTGAATGTAGGATAACATGGTAACATTAAAGATGGATTAACTACACATTTTCTAGTTTTTCAGAGACAGTGCTTCAATTATGCGGGGTCTAAGCCCATAAAAAGCAGTGGACTTTTATTTCTAAAATTGTAATGTAAATGCTAGCTAGGTAATAGAATTTACATTTTGGGAAGGCTATATTAATGAGGTATAGAAAGAACACAAACAGATGTAAACACAAACAGATATAAACACAATATCATTTGAATAATACGTAAAATACATTTTTTTTGTAGTCTGCTGAAACAGCTTAAATATCATTAACTTTATGAGTTCATTCTCTTCTAAGAGGGATCAGAGGTACCCAGATCTACGTGTACATTCTTTCACTTTAGGGACTCATCAGGTTAAATTCCTAGGCTTAATATTTACAATGGTGCAAAAGTTCACGAGCTCATAATCCTCTTTTTGCGGCTACGAAAAAATCATCTTATTCTAACATAAAACTAGGCTTACTTGAGTATTTATAAGATGTGAATGAAAGGACAGATTCAACTATACTTCAATTAAAAAAAAAAAAAGAAACGTAAATAACTCATCAAGTTGGGGAAGCAAGTTTTGGCTCCTTTTGTAATTTTTCTCCTAGGTCTTCACGTGTAACCTCTGTCCAGGAAGCACGGACACACATGAGGCTGATGTGTACTCTAGAACAGCGGTCCCAACCTTTTTGGCACCAGGGACCCGTTTCGTGGAAGACAATGTTTCCACGGACAGTGGGGTGGGGGGATGGGTCAGGCGCTAGTGAGTGATGGGGAGCGAAGGCTAGCAGCAGATGAGGCTTCGTTCGCTTGCCCACCGCTCACCTCCTGCTGTGCGGCCGGGTACCTAGCAGGCTGAGGACCGGTACCAGACTACGGCCCAGGGGCTGGCGACCCCTACTCTAGAAACTTGTCCTCACAACATTTCATAACAGATAATGCTTAAAGTGTAGAGGAGATTCTCAAGTGAAAAGGCTTTCTTAAGCCTTATCTTTTAAAAATTTTTTCCCATTTAAAGCAAAGGTATGCTACATTAACTCACAAGAGTGGTTTTTTAATTTCCTTCTAACTATATAGAGACACCTTATTTTTCAATCAGAATGGTGTGTTTATCTTCCTTTTAAGTTCTATTTACTCTTAGCTAAAACATTACCTTGCTTAAACTACATTGCTCCTGCTTGAAATGCCCTGATGTAGTAGACAACTGTAAGCAGAACCTTGCTGCAAAATACATAATTAATTAGGCCACTGAAAGCGTACTTTATTTCTCAAAGGCCACCTTATACCAGGCACTGTACCTAAAACCATGAAAATATTGGTCATTTGCTGAAATAGGAAATTTACAGAGGGGATAAGTGGAGAAAGATCATAATCCATGTTTATAAAAGCTATTTAATTCCATCCAGAGCTTCAAAAATGACTTGCATCTGATATGTTCAAAAATTCATTTAAAAATTACTTAAAGGAATTAGAAGTGCAGGACTATAAACTTGAAACAGACAAATGAGTATGCTAACTAACTCTTGGTGGTAAAAGAAGAGGTCATATAGACAGCTCAGTAAAATAAGATTCTGGATTACTCACTTCAACTGTTGAGTACCTGAGGATACATGAATGACTTTTATCCAGAGACAACTTTATAGAGTGTCTAATTCAGAGGGCAATATATTATCATATAAATAATAATAACATAAGTTTGATATTAGTGCTGTTGCTAAAATGGCTAAGAGGTAGACATTAATATTGTCTGTTACGGTGGCAGAAGGCTTAAAGAGCTGATGAAATTGGAGAAGAAATGTGAATTATAAGTAAGATTTTACAAAACTACAGTGAGGTACCACCTCACACCAGTCAGAATGGCCATGATTAAAAAGTCTACTAATAACAAATGCTGGAGAGGATGTGGAGAAAAGGGAACCCTCCTACACTTCTGGTGGGAAAGTAAGTTGGTGCAACCACTGTGGAAAACAGCATGGAGGTTCCTCAGAAAACTAAAAATAGAACTACCATATGAGTAGTTCTAGTAGCTTATATCTGGATAAAATCATAATTCAAAAAAAAATAATGCACCCCTCTGTCAATAGCAGCACTATTCACAACAGCCAAGACATGGAAACAACCTAAATGTCCATTGACAGAGGAATGGATAAAGAAGATGTGGTACATATATACAGTGGAATACTTCTCAGCCATAAAAAGAATGAAATAATGCCATTTGCAGCAACATGGATGCAACTAGAGATTATCATACTAAGTGAAGTAAGTCAGAAAGAGAAAGACAAATACCATATAATATCATTTATAGGTTGAATCTAAAATATGACACAAATGAACCTATCTATGAAACAGAAACAGAATCATGGACATAGAGAACAGACTGGTGGTTGTCAAGAGGGTGAGGGTTGAGCGAGGGATGGAGTGGGAGGCTGAGGTTAGCAGATGTGAGCTTTTACATATAGAATGGATAAACAACAAGGTCCTACAGAGAACCATATTCAATATCCTATGATAAACCATAGTGGAAAAGAATATTAAAAAAAGAATGTATATATATATGTATAACTGAATCACTTTGCCGTACAGCAGTAATCAACACAACATTGTAAATCAGCTTATGGTTACCAAGGGGGAAAGGGGGGAAGGGATAGATTGGGAGATTGGGATTGACATATACACACTACTATATATAAAATAAATAACTAATAAGGACCTACTGTATAGCACAGGGAACTCTACTCAATACTCTGTAATGACCTATATGGGAAAAGAATCTAAAAAAGAGTGGATATATGTATATGTATAACTGATTCACTTTGTTGTACACCTGAAACTAACACAATATTGTAAATCAACTGTACTACAATAAAAATTAATTTAAAAATAAATAAAATAAAATTATAAATAAGTAAAGTAACAGTTTAAAAGGTAAAGAATAAGGAAGGCAATCAAGGCAAGATCATCATCATGAATAATGATCCATAGGCATAGGAATGCAAAGGAATATATGTTTTTGATAAACATTGAGAAGTCTATTGCTGTTAAAATTTTTTTTTATTTGGTAAAGGGGAAGAAGATCAAGGCCAAATTGTGAAGGGTCTTATAGACAACATTATGCTATTTGTATAGTTAAGCTAGTAAATCTTTCTATATACAAAAAAATTACTGTGCTAAATGCATTAATGGAACACTAGACTCCAAAGTTAGCAGCCCTTTACTTCCTTGTAATAGCAGTGTCAGTTCCATCTCATGTCCAGATTTAAACCTCAGAGATGTTTATTTTTTGAGGTTTTTATTTATACCCCACAGACTCAGACACCTGTGTTAAAGGCACTTTTCCTCAGAAATGGCTCAACTGAGGGACATTTTGAGCCCGAATACATAAATATATACTTTTCCTTTTTTTGTCGTTTTAACAGCAGCAAGATTTTTTGAAACCCAAACTCATATTTTCTTAAATATGCCAGAAACAGATGTTTTAAAATAAACTGTAAGGAAAAGTTCTCGTTGATGGGGAGGGGGAAATTGCTTACTCACATACATTTTGTCATTACCAGCTTTACAAAGTGTGCTTGTGAATGACTGTTATACATATGGTCTGGTTCCAGAAAATAACTGACACACACATTTTCATCTTGATTATAACTGAAAATAGGTTGGCTGTGACTGTTCAGGGTCGTTAATTACCTCTTTCGATGCAGTGATCTAAGATATTGGAGTATTTTGCCTAGTCTTTTACTTTTTTATTTCTTATCTTTTGTCTTTGGGACAGGCAAACATTGCGGCACAGCTGCTAAGCACACCAGCTTCAGAAGCAAATTGGGTTGTGAGATTAAACACCAGGAGACAATTGGGGTTTTGCAAATTTGCATGGCTAATGTAAACAGCCCCAGGAGCTCATTAGCGAAAGCTGGAGGGGCCTTGGTGGGTGGGCCTTCTTCTCCCTGCTGGGAAAAGCAATGGTTAGCCCTTGAAGAAAGAAAACAAAACAAAACAATACAAAGAGTTGAATCATAAAAACGTAGCATGAGCAAAAATAACATCTTTAAGACTTAGTTTATTCTTCAATGCATGAGTAACAAAAAGCATAAACTACCTGTATAATAATCACATTATTTTAAGTCACAATCCCTGTGATTAAAATAAGCATTTTTTTCAATTTCCAGAAATGGAAAACTATTACCTTCTTACCTAAATTACAGTTTATATTTATATCTAATTTATATATTTATATTTACATTGTGTTGATACAACTTTCTATCTTTTTCAAGAAATATACTTTTATGGTAGAAGCAAGAGAAGTGTCTAGCTCTAGTCCCTCAAATTAAAGAGATACTGAGTTTTCTTTTACAATAGAATTTACGTTCACTCCTTTTCCATTTTTGCATTTACAACCTGCAATACGATATGTATGATCTTTTTTTCTTGATTCATATTGCTTTATTTTTTAATTTTTTTTACAGTAGGTCCTATTTGGTTATCCATTTAAAATATATAGCAGTGTGTACATGTCCATCCCAAACTCCCAGTCTATCACCCCCACCCTTCCCCCCAGTAACCATAAATTCATTCTCTAAGTTTGTGAGTCTGTTTCTGTTTTGTAAATAAGTTCATCTGTATTTTTTTTTAATAGATTCAGCATATAAGCAAATGATATGTATGATCTTACATCTGTGTTTTTGCACTAGCAATAAAAATGACCTCCTTGCCTGGGGGTCACTCTATTCTAATTCTTTCTCATGCTCTTACAATATTAATCTTCTTACTCAATGAAAGCAAAGGCCTTGAAGACATTTATAGGGCCATGCTCCTGTTCCCAAGATAGTGTCTAGCACAAAGGATGCGTTTGTCATTTCATTATTTTTGAATTAATGATTAGATGTTGCTATCCCAATTAAAGTCATACTGAGTAAAATTTAAAATGGAATCCATTGTTCTCACATTCTCATTTCAATCTAGTGGAAAGAATCTCCGAGGTAATTTAAACTGATGCTTTTGTTTGAATACGACCAAAGAAAAGCCCAGAGATATTATGTACATTTATGTTTAATTATTAATCTTACATAGTGTTCCAGATACTGTTCAATGCCCCGCTAATACAGAGAAGAATATAACTCCACCTTCATGGTGCTGAGTGCTTAATAATGTGAGAGAAAACGTCGTAAATATACAGGCTGGGTGAAATGTTCTCAAAGCATGGGCCCTGTAGCCGCAGCATCTACCAGGACCTTGTTAGAATCCACATCCTGGGTCCCTTCTTGAACTACTGAATCTGAAACTCCTGAAGGGAAGAAGGCCAGCGATCTGGATTTTAATGAGGCCTTGTAGGTGATTCTGTCTGATGCACACAAAAGTTTGGGAAATTCGGCGCTAATGGAGATGTATTTCAAAATATTGCTTTAGGGACTTCCCTGGAGGTCCAGTGGTTAAGACTTCACCTTCCAATGCAGGGGGTGTGGGTTCGATCCCTGGTTGGGGAGCTAAGATCCCACATGCCTCGTGGCCAAAAAACCCCAAAACATAAAACAGAAGCAATATTGTAACAAATTCAGTAAAGGCTTTAAAAATGGTCCACATCAAAAAAATCTTTAAAAAAGAAATGCTGCTTTAGTTCATTTGTTGAAACAAATGTCATGGTTAGCAGTAACAATGTTGAGCTGTTACTACCAGGAAGGATATTTTTAAAAAGTCACCTGGTCTCAGACCCAATCTGGAAATGTTCATAAGCCAATGATAAGATCAAATGCTAAAAATTATTTTACAAATAAAAGTAAAGAGAATAGTACTGCCACCGCCCAACGTCTAGAATTTTTCAAGGAAAAATGTGTTACATCTATACCCCCTCATCTCTCTCTGCACTATCCACTGGATTATTTTGAATCAAATCATGGAAAGAGTTACAAGGTAAATCATTATTTTAAGACGATAGCTAGAACAAAATAACTATCTATAAAAGTTAAGTTTCTAATATTAATATATATTTTTTCCTAAGTAGCTGGGGAAAGCATGTGGACTCTGTTCTGGTTTTATCCATGCTTCTGTCTTACTTCTTTTCATTCGGCTGATCTACTTCTGTGTTTTTCAGTGAGACCACGTCCCAGACAATCTAAACAGAGATGGTTCTATCCTGGCTTCTGCTCTTGTTTGAACCAGCATTCATTTTAGGTGGATAGAATATATTGATTGTATTTCTAGGGACACTTTTATTTTCTCCAAGATTTTCATCACAATCTTTATAGATATTTACTTATTTTTCTTATCTTCAATGTCATTGTATGGCACTCGGTATGTGCCAGGCACTGTTTTTACTTTTCACAATATATTAACCTATTTATTTCTCACAGTAACTCTTTGAGGTCAGTATTATTGTTGTCTTTGTTTTTCCAGAAAAAAATATATGTTAAAGCATGTTGAAGTTATGTGGTTTACCCATGGACACAAGTAACAGAGCTGGGGTTCTGATCCAGTCAGTTTAGCTCCAGAGACGGAGATTGTGGTTACTATTGTACACTGATCTCATCATCATGTTTTTTAAATTCCCTTTGTGAGGCCCTCTAATTTCTGGCTGTATGATTGGAGATTCATTGTTCTTTACTGTGCGTTTAATCATTCTCAACTAACCTTTTCTGTTGCCTGCATGTTGTCTTGTGTTAAAGAGTACATTAAGTTGGGGTGCTAAAGTCTGGGTACAGTGAACTCTGCCAGGG
Source organism: Physeter macrocephalus (assembly GCF_002837175.3). Taxonomy (NCBI): domain Eukaryota; kingdom Metazoa; phylum Chordata; class Mammalia; order Artiodactyla; family Physeteridae; genus Physeter; species Physeter macrocephalus. Next base: position 57,675,806 of record NC_041226.1, read on the forward strand.
AAACTGTGATCTATGAATTGGCTTTTGAACTGGGTCTTAGAGGACTTGTATGAGCTTTCAAGGCAAAGTAGTGAAGACAAAGTGTATTAGTAATTGGACAGAGCACAAGCAAAACCATAAGGTCATACAATATCCTGGCATGTCCAGGGAGTTGTGGAGATTTTGGCATAGGAAACTTGTAGTGACTGTCCACAGCATTGGAAAGAGTCCCACAGTAAATTACTTCAAGACAGGATTAAGTGATACTTAAATTTTACTCAGCCTCTACTTCCCTTGTTTTTAGTTTCTTTACAGACAGGAACATCTCCCCCACTATTTGGTCTAGAGAAATAGTGAAGGAAATGCTAAGAGTACTAGGCTCAAAAATAAGATATAAATCTGAGTATGTAATTCCTATTTTTTTCACTTAGAATCTCTGTGACTTTGGGTCATTCTTAACATTCCTTTGCATCATGGGGAAATTAATATTACCTAATATTAATAAAGACCAGTGCTTTTGGTTCTAGGTGGCTGAAACACAAAATTCACAAGGCAGGTGAAGAGAACAAATCCAGGTAAGTATATAGGGCAATTTATTTAATGAAATTTTATCACTTGTTTATAACCTAACATCCCTTGATGTTATTTTTTAGCCTGTTGTTGGTAAAAGGACTCATGCAAAATTATGAAAACATTTTCAGACAAAATGCAACTAGGTGCAGATCATAAAATAAATGACGAAAACACTATAGTAAAAGGATTCATATTACTTTGTAAGCGCTCTAAAGCAGTTCTATTCTGCCTCTATTTTCTATGCACACTTCACATACATTTAACATATATTTCCCATTTTTCCTACTAACCTCCTCAACTGGGAGCTTGCATTGCAAAGTCTTTAGCACAAGCCATGCCACAACTGGCTGGCGCACTAAGTGGCCAGCAAGCAATAGTGTCTCTAGAATTTAATAACATTGCTTCAGAAGGACTAGAAACAGATTTTAGCAGGTGTTAAAATGCATCAAATGCGTATTGTGGGGCTTCCTTGGTGGCGCAGTGGTTGAGAGTCCGCCTGCCGATGCAGGGGACACGGGTTCGTGCCCCGGTCCGGGAAGATCCCACATGCCGGGGAGCAGCTGGGCCCGTGAGCCATGGCTGCTGAGCCTGCGTGTCCGGAGCCTACGCTCTGCGACGGGAGAGGCCACAACAGTGAGAGGCCCGCATACCGCAAAAAAAAAATAAAAATAAAAAAAATGTGTTGTGCACTATGAGAGGACACCATAGCAGGAACTAGAGATCCTCAGCCCATCTCTGCTAATTATAAAGAACATTTTAATATAATACTTCACACTTCTTGGGCACAATCTTATATTTTGTGCCTGTATTGAATTTTTTATTTTGTTATCTTTTATTTTTTTCTTAACCAGGTGAAATTTTCTTTTATATGGTATATTTCCTTTTTCCTCTTATATGACATATATAATTAATGAAACAATCAGTTAACTGAAGAGTTATTGATTTAAATGCTTGTTTATGCTGTGATAAATAGAATAGCTGAATTTATCTAAGAGCATGTATGGTTAGCCAAAGTTATTATAGTATTTATAATAAATTCCAGGTTTTGGCATAGTAATTAAACTAAAAATGGTGACACATCATAATCATTAATATTTTAATGCTGTTTATAATGCTAATTATGTCATATTCAATTTAAAATTAAATCAAATATGTCTTACTTATATAACTGTCCTGAGTTTTCTTGGTATATAATTTTGTAACTGCATGTCATAGCAGTTCATGATGTATTATGTAGAAAGTTGTGAAATATGTCATCAAGCAGTAGCTTATGTTGGAAAAAGTTAAACTATATACATAAAGTCTGTGCGTAAGAAGGCAATTGAAAATAGTTTTCTGAGAGTGCAGTCTTCAAGTGGTAATATTTTAAAAATAATTATGTAAGTATAATTTTTTCTTCAAAATATTAATTTATTTGATGTTTTTAATTTGCTGCTATTCCCTTTTTAAAATTCACTTTTGAGTACAACACTATTTGTGTTTATTGTTACATTTAAGTAGAAAAAATGAGATCAATGAGCCATATGCTTTTATCTAAGAGCATAATTAGATGAGTTCATTGTCATGCATATTTACAAGGTAAAAAAAAATTTTAAAGAGAACAATATGCTAAAATGTAATTTAAGCATTATAACACATACACTTCTGTATGTGCGTATTACTGTGAAATAAATATTTAAGAAAGTGTGACTTGGATTATAATTTTTGCAGAACGATTTGCTGAATTGGTTCTTATATCCTTAATATATAAAAAAAGATATTGTACTTTTTTTGTTGATAATTGTACTTTCAGTTATGAAACCAGCATTTACAAAATTTGGAGAATTTGTTATATTTATTTCTCATTAAGGGATAGATTTGTGATTATTATCCTAAAAATTAAATATCACTTCTACCTGATGATTCTAGAAAGCTTCAGAAGTATGAATCAATAAATATTTCCAGGAAGGCATTGAAGAATGCAATCTAAATCATAAGGCATATTTTTTTACCTCTCTATCATTCATAAGCGTATGTCAATTTAAGCTAATCTCTGCTGAGACTCCAAACTACACGTTGATTTTTACCCTTTAAATAATTGTGGGGTTGTTGTTTGAGTTGGTTTTGATTTTTCTGTAAAGGAATATTAACAAAATTCAAGAACCTGAGGAAGTTTGAAGCAAAAATCTAAATGTTTAAAATACAGATGTAACAAAATATCTCTTTTTTCTTAGCTGAAATAATATTTAGAAACTCCAAAGGCAAAAAAAAAAGCAAAAATAAGTGCCTTGTTTCTATTAAATACTCAATTATTCACAAAAAGGTCAACCTCTTGATTTTACACCGAGGAATTCATCAGATTGCCCCCAATCTGCCTTTCCTTGGTGGCAGTGTTGGAGTCATGTCTCCTATACACTGTCTAGTTTGGTTTATGTAGTACCACCCATTGTATCATAATAGTCTTAAATCAAGTATACTTCAATTTAAAAATCACTTTAATAAAAACATTGACATCAAATTTGTTTTCAAAAAATTTTATGATCTGAGTTTGAGGTGCTACTTGTGCATAATTTATCATTTTGGAAATCACCTGAGCGTTTCATTCAAAATCTACTTCATCAGATCAAAATGAAAGTAGCAAGAGTGCATAGGTATATTTGTTTTATGTATTTTGCAATAAGAAGTCTTACAGAACTGAGCAAAAAAGAGTTTTTATTAGAATGGGTCTTTTAGTTAGAATTGGAAAATTATTTCTGTCTACCTAGTAAGAAAAGTATTGTTTTGAGATTATGTAGTTGTGTACAGTTTTTTTCTGACACAGCACGCTAACAGACCAAACATCAAATGAATAATCATTATTAGGATAAAGTAAACCCAGAAGCAGGAATTTATATAAAGAAAGTGGACACCAGGGTAATAGGGAAAGGGTTGGAGCTATGTAGCCAAGAATAATTAATATAGCGAATACAGAAACATTTAGGAGTGTATTAAATAGGCAGAATGCCAGTGTTTCTGATTATTCCCATGAGCTTGAAATATGGGACTACATAGACTCCCATTTCCTTCCTACTGAAGTCTGTTTGTTTTCAATACTAATGAAGTTCAGTTATCAAAAAGAACACTTCTTTTTCCTGATTATCACATCAGAGCAACTAGGAGCTGACATAGTAGGGCTGGTTACCCATTTGAAGAGTCTGCCTCCTGCTGGGTTCTTCACAATTTAATCGGAAAGGTAGGGAAGCAATTAGAAAATAGTTGCTCCAACACCAGAGATATATCCTGGAGCCAGCTGTGCTGTTGGAAAACATTTCCCATGCATGGCAATTAAAAAACAATTGGGAGCCTATTTCCAGTAGGTCATAGAAGAGACATTTTAAAGGAGGTGGGCAGGATGTGGCTTAACTGTGTCACAGGGAAGCTACAGCTGGGGGAAGTAGAAACAAAAGGGAAAAAATCAAGACCAGAATAAAACTCAGAGTCTCAGAAAATGTTTTAACAAATATAAAAGAGCAATTGATCTGCATTATTGACAAAAACTATATCTACGTTACCTCCAAGTAAAAATACTCACAGATTACCAGTTTACATTTTTTCTTACTGTTGTATTCATGTTGAGAAAACAGTCTTATGTTATTTCATTTATTTGTCATTCAAGCATACCTCCCACACTTCTCCATCCACTTGATAATATTTAGACTCTTTCTGAAGAGAGTGGGTCAGAGTGATTTATGTGGAGATAAAAGTGAATCCTGGTGCTTCAAATGTTATTAAAAAGCTTGTAAATCTCTATGCTACATATGCTACATATAGATGAGGTACATATATTAGTGATATTAAATCAGACGAATTCTGTGAGGTGGCTCTCTGAATTAGCAGAAATCCACAATATAGAAAAATATTAAAAGAGGCTAATTTTATTAACTGCAGATATTGAATCCTTTGTAGAAACATCAAAGCGATGCTTCAAAATTTAAGTGGTGTAAGACAATAGGCATTTATTTTTCACTCTCATAGCAGTCCGATATGGTGTTCCTATTTGTGAGGTAGCTTTGTTCAATGGGCTGTATAGGGAAGCAACATTTGCCACCCAAAACGTATCTCTTTGGCATGAAGTTTATTTTTGGCTGAATATTTTTAAGAAATAGAAGACTCAAGAAGTTTTTCTTTTTACCTCCTCCTTAACTGCCTAAATGAATTTAGATCAAGCGCCTGGTCCAGGAAGAGCACTATCACCAGAAATATCTATGAAGGATACAGGCTGGGTGCCCTGGGCGAAACTCAGAAGGGCATGGAGACCAAAGTTCTCTCTGTGTCCCATTGTCTCTGCTTGATATAACAAATATTTGTTTACCAAACATTTGCTTTTCCATCACCATAAGAATTGCCTTCCTCCCCTTCGAAGTCTCAAACCCCTATCCCCTTCTTCTCTTAGCTGGCATATAAGCCTCAATTGCTTAACATGTCCTTGGGTCTCATTTTTCTAATGGGGCCCTTGTACACGCACATAATTAAATTTATGTACATAATTAAGTTTTTCTCCTGTTAACCTGTCTTATGTTAATTTAATTATCAGATTAGTCAAAAGGTCTTAGAAGGGTAGGGGAAAATTTCCCCTCCCTTACAGCTGATTTAGGCCTACAGCTTCTTTTTGCTAAGATTTTGCTATCTGCTAGGATTTGGGAGTCCTGTAACTGGAGAAAGGAGAGAGAATGAAGGTACACAAACTTTATGACAACAGAAGTACCACCATTGTTGCTACTCAAATGCCTGTGAAACTAGTTACATGGCCGCAGCTGGAGACCAGGTGAAGTGATGTTGCTGGGAAATATCCCTGGCTGGGGACCCAACTCCCAGCCAGAATTCCACAACATGAAAAGTAGAGCACAATTTTGGTGGATCACTAATTATGAAAACCTCACTCTTGACAGTTCTTCCTGCCACAGATACATGTAACCAAAGGACTGAATAGAAAATATGTGATCATAAATGCCTGGGGGTGTGGGAGTGTAAGCAATGTGGGTACTATAAGAAATAATCACTGTCTCAAGATCATTTTATGATAAATTATATGGCAAAGGGAACCAAAAGTTAATGCTTATTTTTATTTGCAAAATTTCTTTGACACAATTCCATAAACTAAAGTAACAACAAATTAAAACTGCAAGTAACATGATGAGTTAGAAAGTATTGACTCACAAGATTCATATTCTAGTACCAATTTTGCAAGTCAAACTAAGTGTGTCATCTTAAGTCACTGCATATTTCTTATTCTGCCGTCTAAATCTAACACATGCCAGAGTCAAATTAGGTCATGTCTAAATCTCCATAAAGTTTTAAACTTTTGAGAGTTTCTTTTTTATAATTTAGGAGAATGATTTATCGTGGATATAAAAGTTCAATTCAACAGTTATTGTCTTTCACTGTAAAAGATCCTGGGAGAGTCATACATAATAATCAAAGCTGAGATTAGTATGCAACTATGTGCCAGACATTGTTCCAAAATGCTTTATTTTTACTTACATTTCTTAATAGCCCTATCATGCTAGTGTTATTATCACCATTTTATACATGCACCCATTTATGTATAATGTATATGTATATTTCAATATATATATGTATCGGATCTATGATGAGAGTTTAAAGACACTGTATCCTATTCTCTAAAGGCAGAATCTTAAATTGCAACTGTGTTCGTTCTAATAAATCAAGAAAATCTTGGCCATCATGCAAAGATCTTTGGAAGCAAAATCACACACCATTTTGCCATATATAAAATCACAGTGGCAGTGAACTGATAATGCTTAGTTTAGCATGCAACATTATATCAAATTATTTTATATAGAGTAGGTAGTTAGAAAAAACCTAAGAAAGAGCATACTAAATGATTAAAAATGAAGAAGTGGCATAAGTATGCATAAAGTGTATTTTAAAAATCAGCACTCAGATCTAGAAAGATGAAAGCATTGTGGTAGGACTAGAATCTCTAAAACTATGAAGACATTAATTGAATCAACGAGTGTATCGTCATCCAGTCTTAATTCCTAGACATAGAATTTAACATAGGTCAAATTTGTTTTTCTGTAAGTTTCGAAAAACTAAAAATATGTATAGATTAAAAAGGATATAAAATATGTATGAATAAAAATATATAATTGATTTGTTAGGAGTATTACCAATATTTTTTTCTTTCACATAACATACAATTCATTCATTTACCACTCATTCAAAATATATTCAGAAAAGATTGCCAATGTAAAGTCTCTGAGTTGTGTACCAGTATGAGACAAATACACAAATACATCTACTGGATTAAAAAAGAAAAAGAAAAATGTCATGAGCAAATGCCAGGTACATTTCTCTCAGATGAGGAAGAGTTTTTTTGTTTTTGTTTTTGTTTTTCCAATTACAGGTAGCAGAGAAGTCTACAGGGAAAATATGCCTTCTGGGCTAGGTCTTGATAATTGCTTTCAGGTAACTGTGAGAATCATTTTCTACCAAGATAAATTTAGAAGAGTAAAGTTACATATCTCCTAGGAAAGATGATGTTCTGTGTTTATTGAGTTTGAAGTACCAGTGGGAAAAACCAGTGGATGATGCTGATCAAATAACTGGAAATATGAATCTAAAGCTCATCAGGTAGGTTTCAGCTAGATATTTGGAAGCCATTTGCATAGTTCTGGGATTGGGGGGACATTTCAAAAGAGAAATATATAGAGGTGTCTAGGGATGGTTGGATATTAAATGGTAATGTACAATGTAAAAAAAAAAAAACTAAATCAAATAAGCCTCTTTGGATCATCATTCAAGAGGGCAGCTGTCTTACTTAGAGATGACCACTCAGTGTCATCAGATATCATCCACTTAAAAAAAAAAATTCTTTATCTTAGGCTTTATGTAGACAAGAAAGACTTTTCATTAGAATCACTGATTCTACATTGTAGAATGAAAGAAACAAATGTATATGCAAAGTCAGTCTAATTTAATACCATATATACATACACAAATAGCAAACCACAAATTACATATAAATGGAGATTCTTGTATTAATAATCAATATTTTGCTCATAAACATAGCAGTGAAAAAATTTAGGAAGTTATAATAAAGACAATTTATTGTGTTCTGAGTTCTCCTTGACAAAATTCTACCGATACTTTTTGGTATCTTTGTTCTGATGTAGTCTATTTGGGGAAAAATAGAAAATTCTCAGCTAAACATTAAATAGCAGAGACTTTTTCTTTTTTTTTTCTTACTAATAGCATCCCTAAGATATTTTCATTACGTCCAATATCACCTACAAAATGTCAGCTGCTAGTTACTTAATACCTATGAATAGCTTCTGCTTCTTTTCCTGTCCCCTGAATCATTTTGCTGTATATTCTGTTCAACTTGTTTGCTTTTTCTGTGTTACACATGAGCTAGGTTTTACTTCACCTTTTTTATGTGGTTTGGAAATGGAGTGTTTGAATTTTCCTCTTTAAAACAAGAAATAGCAATTTTCCAATTGACATATAAGTTGAAAACAGAAATACAGTTAAGATGTTATAACATCTTCTGTTATTCTTTCTTCCTCAGCACAGAGTTTCATTCCTTTAACCATTTAAAATCAAGAGTAATGCAGACTGCCCATATTGTTAAGAACCAGAATCATGAAAAATATTCAAAAATAAATAATCAGAGAAGGCAGCAGTGCATTGATATACAAGGCAAGGAAGATAAATTCAAATAATCTAAAAATAGAATGAGAAATAATAGTAGGAGCTGGTGATTAGATGAATTTAATGAATTTCATAAGAGGAATTTGAGGAAAATGATGAATGGGAAAAGATGAAAGCAATAGGGCAACACATGAGAAGTCATGATAGGGATGCATTTAAATCCACATATGGTTTCTTAGGGAAGCAAAAATAATTTTTCCTTTATCTTCTGAGTTTTAGGTTAAGACCTCTGTAATAAAATACAGATTAACAAAAGAAAAACAAACAGAAGTTTATTAGCATGTGTACCTTATGCACACATGGGAGATACACAGGGAAGAATGAGTAACTCTCTGAGGTGGCTTGGAACTCTGGCTTAAAAACTGTATTTTCCTAAAGATAATAGAAGAAAGGGATTAGAGGGAGGTCAGTTATGAGGAGGTTATCAGGAAAAGCATGGTAAAAAGGGTAAGGCTTGTTATACAGATTTATCTTAGTACCTTTTCCTTTGATAAAACTTGTCTCTTCCTGGTACAGAGAAGGAAAAATCCTTTACAAATGGAGATTTCCTTTATAAATTTCCCTTACAAAAGGACAACTTCTGTTCTGTTTTCAGAGTTTCCCCTGTTTCTGCTGCTCCTCAAAATAATCAGCATAAAATAATCCTTTGGTCAAAGAGGCATTTTGTGGTAGCACATTCTTCTACACTTCAGATTCTAAATACATAATATTAGTTACTTCATCACGTTTTGACTCATTGCAAAAGTACACTTTTTTTTAGCATCTGTTTTACCTTTTAACTACTTTCACATTCAGTTTAATCATATTAATGTAATGCAGATTGCATGGAAATACATACCACCTAAGTGTCTGAAAGTTTGTTTTCCTAAGTAATTAAAATTTAATCTTCATTCACTCTTTTTACCATTATTGGACATTTTCACTTAGTCCTTTCCTGCATATTAAAAATTAATTAAGTATAAACAAATAGGGGGTTTTTTGCACTTATTCAAAAATATCTGTGTTGTAGAGTAACTCTTGTAAGTATATTGGATGTGTCAGCATCACTCTAAATCTATTCTTTCCCTAAAGAATTCTGGGTATTGGAAAATTAATGCCTCAAAGGAAGAAGTAAGTTCAAGAGTATCCACAGAGAGGCTTCCAAGTCTTTCACACATGTGGTTCTTCCAGGTCTCAGGTGTTTTCCATAAAACTAATTGTACTTTGATGTGTTTTCATGTCTGAGAGCCTCTGTCTCCATATAGAGAAGAAGAAATTGATGAAGGTCTACAGTTCCATTGTTTATGCATGCAATGGACTGAATGTCTGTGCTTCTCTCCCCTAAATTCTTATGCTAAAATTCTAGTTCCTAATATGATGGTATTATGTGGCAGAGATTTGGGGAGGTAATTAGGTCATGAGAGTGGAGAATGGGATTGGTATTCTTATAAAAGAGATTCCAGAGCATTCCTTGCTTGTTTTCTGCCAAGTGAAGATAAGAACAGAAGTTGCCAGTCTGAAAACCAGAAAATGTCTCTCACCAGAATAAGATCATGCAAGCACCCTGGTCTTGGACATCTCAGCCTGCAAACTGTGAGAAATAAATTTCTGTTATTTATAAGCCAATCAGTCTATGGTACTTTGTCATAGCAACATAAACTGACTATGACAATGGAACACATCCATCCCTAATTATATAGCCGTTTGTCATTATGTGTACACATTTGAGTGTGTCCCTTGACGTTCTGGGATTCAAGGAATTCTGGGGTCCTTCCACACAATAGGAATAGAAATGTTCTCCCGAGGCATCTTTAGTCTCTCTGCCTCATGACTATTTTGCTCCTCAATTTTCTTTTAACATCTACACAGGATGATGGTTGGGACACAGGGTGGGGGAGCCTCTGCCACCTTTGTATTCCATCTCACTTAATGAACTCTCTAAATCTTTCTGTTCTGAGGCTTTAGCTCTGAGCATGGAGATCTGACCATTCATTTAACCCTTACCTCCATTTCCAGGTTTTGCTATTTGGCAAATGTGTGTATGAGTAAATCTCCATCAAGTCTTGTACTGTTTTTGGAGAAAGAATATGTTTGCATGTGTTCTATGATTTAAACTTCAGGTTTTCACCAGTGAATTGGGCTTATGACCTCGTGAATTTACGATAGCAATATTAGAAAACATTAGACATAACAGAAACAGAATGTTTAAACAACATCACATGGTACAGACTGATTAATAAGTCTATTATAAAGGAGAAAGAGAAAATTGGAACTGTTTCAGTACCAAAAAGACATTAAAAATTAAGTGAATTATTTATGTTTTAGATGAGGTAACAGGCCCAAATGATGTTATAACATGCTTGAGGACATGTAATAAATAGAACCAGGATAGTGTCGACTGAAAAAAATGCATAACCTAAAAGTTGAGAATTATGTTTTATTTGGTGGACATGCTGAGGACTTAAGCCCAGGAGACAGCCTCTCAGATACCTCTGAGGGACAGTTCCAAAGAGGTAAGAGAGGAGCCAGGATATATAGGAGTTTTTGTAAAACAACAAAACAAAACAAAAATGAAAACAAACCCCAGGTAGTTGGAATATCAAAAGATTACTGTTAATTAAGGAAAACCAAACATCTAAAGTTAATGAATTTAGTGCTTTTCAATGTATGGAAAGATACAAGAGACTGGGCTCATTGAAATCACTCCTCTGATAAGCACCCTAACTATCTAGGGGCAGTATCCCACTTTTCTCCATCCTGAGTTCCCTCAGGGTGCACAGGCTGGGTGACTGCATTGGCTGATGGCTTGAAGGCAGCAACATCCTTTGTTTCCTGATGTGGCAGGAGACATTCCTCATCCACAATAGAACCCAGGTCACTCTGCCCAGTGTTCTTTCCACTCACTGTCTGATGTATAACACATTTATCTTTATGTTTCCTAAGGTAAAGCAGGAAGATTCATTATCAATAAATGTGCTACTTAGCAATAACCAAAATGTCACACATTCAAATGCAGAAATATAACTTTTTAGAAATAATGTTTCCCTTATAAATTCCTATTCAGTCTTGGTCAGAAAGAAGACAGTTACGTCTTTCCATGAGCCTTCTCAGTGATTTCACACAGAGAGCATCTAAAAACGTTTGATTTCTGAACTGGAAAGCAATTTTGAAGCCCAATATACCAAAGGAATGCTGAGTAAAAGAAGACAGGTTTAGCTGTGAATCTCACAACTGTACACTTACTAAAAATTTTGCAATTCAGTTTTCTTATTTTTTATTAAGAGGGAAAACATAGACTATCCCTCCGGAATCTGGCATTATTATTATTGTCCATTTTGTCAATTTCCCCTCTGCATTCCCTATACTATTACTAGATAAAACTTGGATCATTATTTTGATAATTGCTTTTATTATAGTAGTGTTTTTCCCTGCAAAATGTTTATATATACAAAAAAATTTATGTTAATCTGTTGGGGTATTCATTTTCATAAATGTCTATTTATCATACATTTTATTTTGTAACCTACATTTCTTCCACCATTTCATGAATTCTCTTTCCACTGTTCTGAATATTAATTTATATCATACTTTTAATAGCTATGAGATTTAATGGTAGGGATATGCTGTATTTTATTTAACCAATCCCCTAACAAAGAAAGATATTATTTTCTATTATACAATTCCAATCATTAATACAATGAATATTCTTGAACATTTACAATGGAATGATTTCATGCATATTTACATATATATACTTTATCATTTGTAAGTTATTCTCCTGTGGCAGAATGTATTTTCCAGATATTCTTTTTGCCATGCGACTCACACTCCTCTCATTAAGAGATGGGTCCCATATTTCCTACCCTTGAATCTGGGGTGGGGCTTCTGCCTTCTCTGACCAACAAAATTTGGTAGGAATAATGTGATTTTTCAAAGCTAAGTCATAAAGTTGACAGAGTTGGGTTGCTGGGTTGCTCTCTGGGCTCATCTGCTTTTGGAACCCTGAGCCTGCTTATAAGAAGTTTTGCTACTGTGATGCTACTAAGCTGGAGAGACTGTTTAGCTAGAGATAGAGTGATGTCTGCAGAACCACAGCAATTCTAGCTCCTGCACTTCCGATTTCTACAGTCTAGTCCACTAGACATGTGAATGAAGAAGACTTTTGATGACCCTAGCCACAACCATCTGACTACAATCTCATGAGAGACCTTAAGCTAGCACTACTTGAATAAACCACACCTGAATCCCCAGCTCACTCCTGATTATTCCTGTTTTCAGCTACTATGATTTGGGGTGATTTATTATACAGCAATAGATAACTAATACATCTGTGTTTTTTGCTTTTCAATGATTTGCCCAAAATATCCGCGGCCAATATTTTCCCAGTTTGTCTTTTTTTTTTAACTTAGTAGTGTCCATTTACATGAAATAGTTATTATCCTTTAACAATTTTAGTACCATATCATATTTAAATAAATCTTATTACCACACGATGTCCTAAAAAGCTCTCCTGGACTTTCTTCTTGTAATAGTTTATAGTTTTCTTTTAGGTTACACAACAGCACAGTTGAACTGAGTATGAGAGAGACAGAGACAGAGACAGAGACAGAGAGAGAGAGAGTGAGTGTGTGTGTGCATGTGTGTGTGTGTGTGTGTGTGTGTGTGTACGGTAACGATCTAAGTTTACTTTTCCTACAACTTTTTAGCTTATAATAGTCCCCCTCTACTAATTTGAAATTCCAATATTACTATGTACTTCATTGGCTTGTTTTGCTCCCTACTCAGTAATCTTGAAAATGACAGACACATAGTAGATAATAAATATTAGTTCAAATATTATTCCGTTTTATTTCTTTATCTATCGTTGCACAGCAGCATTTGTTTTTTAAATTATTAGGGTTTATGGGATATTTACACATATGGCAAGGCAACCATGTTTCTCCTCACTGCTTTTCTTGTACAAATCATACTTTATTACCTATTGCACATCTCTTCTAGATGACACTCGGAATCAATTTATTCTAATGCAGAAAAAATAAATCACAGTGAGATGTTCATTGAATTTGCATTAAATATATAGGTTAATCTCTAGTGGAAATGACAGTTTAAAAATAGTGAGTCCTCCCATCTAAGATCAAAGGAAATTAATAGAAAAGATACAGTGAAATAAGAGTCAGCAACTTATTAACGATCTTGTCCTCATTACTCCATGTTATTGTCCATCAATGTTAAATGAATTGATACTAAAATAAATCAAAGAAGATGAGAATGCCTTTAGTATGATTACATTGATGGCTATTCAGAATTTATTTGGCTTGTTCTTGTGTCTGGTTCCTGTAATAAAATAACTTTATTTGCCTTATCAGTGCTATTAACAAAAATGTGCTGATCTATAATAACAATTCTTTCTAAAAATGCAATAAATGTACAAGGTCATTTTGAACAGGAATGAGAAACGCTATTACAATATCATAAAATCAAATAAATAATATACTATTTATTAATCACCACTAAGGTAAAATGCAATGTGTGAGACTCACTATATCCAATAAATTTCATATGATACAGCACAATTATTTCATATCCAATGACCTATAAAATTTTTCCTAGGTAAGTAGGTTAATACATATTTTCACATTGAAAATTTACTATAAAAATAATGAGGTTTAATTCTCTGATCATGTAGATTCATCTGTTTTGAATGTGCTACCCTTACTTGTTCATTGAGCGAATGACTATGTGCTATACATTCTTTAAGCACAAGTTAAATGTCGTATCATTGTAGAGCCTTCCTGGTACCTTTTATTTCAAGAAAAGTATATCACTCCAATTAAGTGTTCCCAAAGCACCTATTAGATTGCCTAGGTATACAGTGGGTTTATTATGGTGCTCAAGAGTTCAAACATCAAAAACATTTAGCCCTGGGCTTAGCCCATGATTCATCAATCTATAGCTCTTTAACTGTGAGCTCATTACTCAGAGCTCAAAATTTTGAGCTCCAAAAATATGTCACATTAGCTGCTGCTGCAGAGGTTTTGGTTGAGATAATATATGCAATATATTTAGCTGAATAGTTAACACATATGTAGTGCTCAATAAATAGTAGATATTATATGGCACCTAACAAAATGTTAATGATGATGATGAGTGAAACATTTGTTGCTAGTTCAATAACCTGAATTTCTTGGAGGCTGGAATCACATTTTAATTATATTGTACAGTGTCAGCTATATTACAAATGCACAATTAAAGCTTGCTTAATGATTAAAAAATATGTGGTGTTAAGAAAAATAATAAATAGGAGAGAGATGGTTATCGTGATCATTCTGCACAATGGTTTTCTAGGAAAGGGAAATATATTAAGCTCTGACACGTGGAGTACTCGGTGCAAATCTCACAATTCTCTACATGTTTTAGAAGAATGCCAAATCTTCTATTGTGCAAGAAGAAACTTCCCCAAAGATCTGGTCCATTAAAATCATTTCAGACCTGATATTTATAATCTTGAAAAATATCAGTAATGCCCCAAAAGTTCTCCCAATGATGACCACAACACCATCAAGAAAAGTGGGGTATTCCTATAACCCTGACGCCAATAATTATTGTTGATAAGTGAGAATATATCATCCTCGGAGTGGTTTCTCCTTTTGCACCTTTTTATTTTGCTATAATGATGAACAATTTGCTGTTTGGCTGACTGAAAACGCATGCAACTGATGTTTATGTTTCATTTCATACTCTGGATTCTTACATTCCTACACTTTTCTCAGAAACACTTTCATGCTTCCTGGGCCTTTCAAATCTATTATATATCCATGTTAGATAATATATATTTGCATCTCTTTTGTTTTTCTCACTTTAAAACCTGGGCAATATAGATAAGCTTGTTTTGGGTAAATTTCACCAAATTTTCTGTTTTCCTTTCTCATAGGAATGTCTCATTTCACGATGTTGCATTTAATGTTTTCAAATTTCTGATTCACACACAGAAGTTGGAATTCCTGAAATCAAAAGTTATTCTTAAATGCTTTAAGCAATCTTTACGTTTTTTAAATTATTAAATAAATTTATTAAATAAAAATTGTGAATATCTTTAAAATTATTCATAAAGTATTGCTTAATAATATTTTTATAAAGAACTAAAGCCTATAATTAGTACTCTTACAGTGGAAAATGCCAGCAAACATTATTGGAGAGAAGTTAATCATGTAAACATTCCATATCTCCTAGAAAGATTAACAGTACTCATAGAAATATGGGTCAGATTTGCCAAATTAAGAACTTATTTGGGTACTAAATGTTGATACTTCATGGGACACTACTCACAGGATCTGCATAAAGTATATCATATATAATGACTTAGTAATATTTATTTCATTTTCAAGAAAATGCACATCTAGCCACAACCACCCCTGAACCCAGCTGCCACCAATACATGACCACTTCTCTTCCACATTCTCCTGTACTGGGTCCTGTAAATGTCAACCTTGACCTTTCAGCATTGCACATGAACATGTCCTGATCTTACTCTCCACTTGAAGTTAGTGGATTTCTTGGAATCACAAATGCCTTTGTTATCATAGAAGAATTACAATTATTTTACTGTTCTCCTAATTTCTCAACTAATTTGTTTCCAGTATTTGGTAATCAAAAAAACAAAAAAAATAAATTTCCCAAGAAATGCCAGAAAATAATTCCCTCATGAAACACTATCCCATGTACAACCCACCTTAATTTTATTTCAAAATATATATTCTTCACAGTTGAATAATTTTGCTCTCAATATTTCCTTGTTCTCTATTCCCAATATTCCTGTCTCCTTTTCCTTTTGTTTTTCTCACTGAACACCCCATCCCTTACGTTATCTTTATCCTTTTCTTCCTCTTCTCACATTAAGCGCTTTCTTAAGATTCTTTCTAAAGAGAAGCAAACGTGAAGAAGATAATGAAATATTAGAACTTCAAACTTGCAAGCAGACTTGTTTATATTGCTAGGCCACAAAAAAGTTGATAATGGATGGCTTCAAAAACTGGACTGGAACCCTCAGCCAGGCTGAGGAAGGGGATGGGTGAAAATAACATGTGCTGTTACTCATGGTCTTCAAATTCAGGTGAAGCTCACACCGCCTCACACAGTGTCATAACTAATTCTATGGTGATGAAGATTAAACTGAAGCCTTAAACACTTGCAGATTTCTATGCTGAGAGACGAAAAGACAAGAATAGTGGCGAAAGCAAATGATTTTAACTAGAACATAGATACAGGCATTTCCTCTAACTTTGGTGGTGCTCTATCTTTTCTATTATTTACCTTCTAGATCTCTCTTGAGTCTCCCATTTATAAAGATAATATAATGTTTTTTAAAAAATCCAATCTAACATGTTTTGTCCATTAATGGCACCATTTAGTTCATTTACATTGAATGTAAGTGCTGATATAGTGGAGATTAAATCTACCCTTATAACATTTGTTTCCTATTTTTCCTACCTGGCATGTTCCTTTATCTCTGCATTTCTGCCTTCCTTTTATTTTTATTTTTTTAAAACTAATCCCTTCTATTAGCCTAAAAATTATATAATCTTTTACTTTTCTTTCAATGATTAAACAGTTACAATAAGCAACCAAGATTTTACATCTTCCTGTGCAGTGCAAAAACTTGGGACACTCTTTACTTCTTTAATTATATGCTAGTCTTATAGTGTAATATATGTATGTATATATAGGCATGTATATATAGATGTAGATATATAAATATATATTAGATATGTATTAAACACAATAATACCAAATTGTTTTATACATTATTCATTTATATGTACCATTGTGTTTACAATTTCATTGGGTTTTTTTAAATATATCTTCTGTTTCCTTTAGGATAATTTTCTTTTTTGCCTGAAGACCACCTTAAATATAGCATTTAATATAAATATGTTAGTAATAAATTTCCTCAGATTTGATTGTTTGGAAGTATCTAGGATTTCCCCTTCTTTCTTGAAGGATATTTTTGCTGGGGAGAGAACTTTAAGTTGAGTTATTATGTCTCAGTATTTTAAAGACATCATTCTTATTGCTTTTTTGGCTTTCATTTGGGTTGAGAAAATAGTACAAGTCTCTATGTTACTGCTTTGAAGGAAAACAGTAACTTTGAGTCATTTTTTTTCTTTCTACTTATAAAAATTTCTATTTTTCTTCTTTCAGTCCTCAATAGGTGAATCATGTAACTAGATGTGGCTTTCTTGTCAATCATCTGCAAAACTTCTCTATTGATTTCTTAATTTAGACTACTTTATTTTTTCAGTTCTAAAATGATCATGTGATTCTTTTTTATGATTTTCATTTCCCTGATAAAAATTTGAGCATTTTCTTACATCTCTGTACACATATTATTCAAACTTATTTTAAAATCTTTGTCTGATAACGTGTCCAGGATTACTCTTGTTTACCTTTATCATCTATTTTCTCTTGCTTTTCATTTGTGTGTTTTAACTTCTTTATGTGTCTAGTGTCCAGTTATTTTTTATTAAGTGCCAGGAGTTGTAAGTGACATTTGATAGTGTAAATGAAATTTAAAGTCTAAAATACAGTTATTTTCTTCTAAAGAGATTTTACTTGGCTTCTGGAATTCAAAAGGGGTACCAGCAATCTGGTATCCCATTCACCTTTGGGATGATAGCCTTGAAAATTTGGCTTCACACTCTGTGAGGGCAAGTCTACTTCTCATTCACCCTAACTCTTAGAATACAGGTTTGTGGGATATTAACTCAAAATGTGGGGAATTACTAGTTGCTTCTCAATGGCAGAACTTAGACATTTTTTTCAGTACTGAAAGGCTGTCAAAAATGCTGCTCATGTTCTTTGCCTTTCAGCACCCCTTCCTGAATTGGTGGAGAGCCCTAAAAAAATATTGTTTTCAAATACTAAGCTTACCTTTCTAGGTTTCTACCTATTTCTGAGATACTTGTCTGGCAACACTTTACTATTAATATACCATTACCTTTTAGAAACTTTAAGTAGATTTTTTAGTAATTTGACCAGCTTTTCCTGTTGTCCTCACCAGTAGTTTACCCAGATTAACTAGATCTTTCTTATTCTAAGCAGAAGTCCTTTCTCTTCTCTAGTTATATTCACTGCTTTGAAGGTCTTATATAGTCTCTCTCAATATAATTTGTAAACTGAATTTACAAATATAATTTGTAAACTGAAACATGCTAAATTTTTACATCTCTTGTGAAATATAGATACTTAGATCCAGCTATCTATCAGACGTTGCCACCTAAATGTCTAATAAATATGTTAAATATAGTCAAAACCAAATTTCAAATCATCTGCCTAAAAATTGCTCCTTTAGAGTCTTATCCATGTCAGTTCATTGGAACTTCAAAATTTCAGTGTGTAGGACAAAAACTTGGAGTCCTTATTGACTTTTCTCTTTCTTCATACACCATATTTACCCATCAGCAAAACTTGTCAGCTCCACCTTTAGAAAATATCCAGGATCCCCCTTCTTATGCTATCCACTGCTACCGCTTGAATCTAAACCACCGTCATCTATCTCCTGAATAGCCAGGTTCAAATATTTATGAGGTTGTGGAGAGATTGTCAAAAATACTGATAAACATGGATACAGGAGTCAGAGAGCCTGAGTAATTTACTTAACATCTCTTTAGCTTATTCATTTATAAAAATGAAGAATAATTTTTCATATATCATAAAGTGCTCATGAGAAATAGTTAATATTTATTAAAATATAACATTGTCTACCATATAAAAAATGTTATATATTAGCAACTATTATTATATCAATACTACTTTCCCGTATGTAGGTGTCATTACTGAAGGTGATAATAAGACCTAGAAATATAAAAGTTTGCTTAGTGGGGCTTCCCTGGTGGCGCAGTGGTTGAGAGTCCGCCTGCCGATGCAGGGGACACGGGTTCGTGCCCCGGTCCGGGAAGATCCCACATGCCGCGGAGCGGCTGGGCCCGTGAGCCATGGCCGCTGAGCCTGCGCATCCGGAGCCTGTGCTCCGCAACGGGAGAGGCCACAACAGTGGGAGGCCCGCGTACCGCAAAAAAAAAAAAAAAAAAAAAAAAAAAAAAAATTTGCTTAGTGGACATTCCTCTATTTTGAGCAATTAAATCAATCTTATATCCAAATATAGATTTAAATTTTTCATAACAAAGTACAAAAATGAGAAAATATACTAGAGTAAATTTTCCCTATTTGGAAGGAATTAAAGAATAAAAATTCTGAGTGTTAATTCTTTTTTTTTTTTTAGCTTATAAATAAAACGTGATGTCCTTTGACTTCCCTGCTTTGTTCAATACACAGCATCATGCAGACTTCCAAAAGAATCTTGGCTTTAACTCTGCTCGACATAAAATGGTGCGTGTCGTATTTTAATGCTGGTTGTTAAGACTGAAATTTTTAAATATTTTCTTCATCATTTTGTTCAGGCTTAGTTCAGTCACTATTCATCATGTTGCACTATCCTTCAAACTCTCCAAAACAAATTAAAGAAAGAGATCAGTAAGGGAATTACTTTATGTTCACTCTTTCAGAAGCCAATTTATTAATATATTATAATTTAAGAGAAGCACATTCATCCAAAGTAAATCTATCTATGATAATAGACACCACCACATATTCTATATATTATTATAAAAATATAGGTTACCTAACACTTGGATTCAAAATCAGGGAACACTATAAGAGTAATGACATTGGAATACTCAATGCAATAATAAATATTATAAAAGAAATTTCTATTTAAAACTAAAGCAGCCTTCTAAGTAAGCAGGATGTTTTTAAAGGAATAGACACGTATTTTGTTTAACTGAGCACCTTAATGGTTTTAGTTCACACAAAAATGGACCCAGAGCTGAAACTGGGAGGTGGAGTAGCAGAGTGCTAATTCCTCTTCACTCTAGAGTGAGAAGAATTACAGTTCCAGGGAGGTAAAGGAAAACATGAAAATGGCAAGTTTCTGGAACAGTCACTTTGTGTACTGGGGAGTAGTAGAAAAGACTTTTAGAAATAGATTTGTAAATTATTGAAATTTAAGCTGTTTGCTGAGTGATTCAGCCGTGAGAGAGTTCTCCCCCTATCCTCCCCCCACCTCATCTCCCAGTCTCCCCACGACTTCAGGATAGCTGGAAATGTGGTCAAAGTTTCGGTAAGTGGAATGTTGGTAGGTGTGGATGGAATCAGGAAAAGCTGTGGAGTTTTGCAACTGGAAACTCCAAGCTTCATGCATGGACTCACTAGATGATTCAAACCCTGAGTTAATTCAGGGTGATACAAAGACATAGATATATTAACCAAGACAATAAATGTAGCCCGACCACCCCAAAAACTATGAGACATCTTGTGTAGGTGTTGAAATATACATCATTCAATGTGAGAATTAAGTCAATCACATTTGACCCACAAATGGATGGTTTGATTTCAATGAATGTTTGAGTTATAAATAATTTACCAAAAGGAAGTAGGATGATCATGTTTTGCACACTTTTTACCCACAGCAGACAAAATAGCTCATCAGTTTCAGACATGGTGGAGAATCTTATAATAGTAGGTAAAAGAGCTTTTTTTTACACTCCAGATGATAAATTTTTATGAACTGAAAATATAGTATGTGTACATTCACACTGGCCTTCAAATCTAAAACAAAATACACAGCAGTACTTGTGTTCCTTTGTGGGGAGAGGTGGGGGAAAAGGGGGCTGGTGGTAGAGGGTGTGTGGAGGGGTAGAAGGATGGAGGTAGGAGGGGCAAAAAGAAAAGGTCTTACACTGGTTGCTCACTTAACAATAATGCTGTTATCTAATTTATATTTGTCAGATACACATTTTGTGGTGTTACTTTCCGGATTGTACAGAAAGCAAACTACATCTCAGAGAGGTTATTCACAGAAAGAAAATTAAAAATTCAGCGTTGAGGGGACTCCTTGAAAACTACATTTTACTAGATTATGAAAGGTTTTAGGAGAGACGCTATCTCCTTATGGGAAAAACTGGTTCTAGAATACAACCATCTTCAAGCAGGAGGGGAAAAAAATTTATTTGTTTTTTAACTTGTACCATATGTGAAGTACTTCTGGGCACTTTGTATCAGTCATTTCCTTTGACAGTCCCAGCAACCCTATGAGGTAGGTATCAATACCCTCATTTATAGAAAAGAGAATCCAGTTTTTACAGAAGTCTAAACATTCATTGAAAGCGAAGCTCAGTCCAGGTCTGCTAAACTTTAAACTTCATACTTCAAACTACTCTGCATTTAGCACTCTGTTACCAATGTAAGAATTAAGGTATAGGAGTTAGATTTTGAGAGGAGATAGATTTACTAGCACGAAAAAAATCCCTTTGATGATGAACAATCAAAGTGAAATTCTTTTAGTATGATTTTGAGAAATATAACCTGCTAAAGTCACTGTCAAATGATGGTTATATTTAAAGCAAGTTGATGCCATTCCCAGGAATCTAGTAATTATGTAGTCTTTGAAGCCAGTTCTAAGACAAGCCTAATTCTGCACTTTTCACTCTTTCACCAGAGGTACGCTAATTCCAATATCCTTACATATACTCTATAGGTAACAATTCTCACGTATATGAAATCAGATGTAGAATCACAGTGCTACACTTTCATTTTGCATGCTTTACCAAAGAACACTTGTCTAAAAGAAGGACCTTTCTTTTTTTACCAGTAATATAATAAGAAGCAATTTCAATTTGGGTTTTTTTTTTACATCTTTTTTGGATTATAATTGTTTTACAATGTTGTATTAGTTTCTGCTGTATAACAAAGTGAATCAGCTATACGTACACATATATCCCCATATCTCCTCCCTCTTGCGCCTCCCTCCCACACTCCCTATCTCACCCCTCTAGGTGGTCACAGAGCACCGAGCTGATCTCCCTGTGCTATGCAGCTGCTTCTCACTAACTATCTATTTTACATTTGGTAGAGCACATATGTCCATGCCACTCTCTCACTTCGTCCCAGCTTACCCTTTCCCCTCCACCTGTCCTCAAGTCCATTCTCTACATCTGCATCTTTATTCCTGTCCTGCCGCTAGGTTCATCAGAACCTTTTTTTTTCCCCACATATATGTTTTAGCATACGGTATTTTTTTTTCTCTTTCTGACTTACTTCACTCTGTATGACAGACTCTAGGTCCATCCACCTCACTACAAATAACTCAATTTCGTTTCTTTTTATGGCTCAGTAATATTCCATTGTATATATGTGTCACATCTTCTTTATCCATTCATCTGTCGATGGACACTTAGACACTTAGGTTGCTTCCATTTCCTGGCTATTGCAAACAGAGCTGCAACGAACATTGTGGCACATGACTTTTTGAATTATGGTTTTCTCAGGGTATATGCGCAGTAATGGCATTGCTGTGTCATGGTAGTTCTATTTTTACTTTTTTTTTTTTTTTTTTTTTTTTGTGGTACGCGGGCCTCTCACTGTTGTGGCCTCTCCCGTTGCGGAGCACAGGCTCTGGACACACAGGGTCAGTGGCCACGGCTCATGGGCCCCACCGCTCCGCGTCATGTGGGATCCTCCCGGACCGGGGCATGAACCCATGTCCCCTGCATCGGCAGGCGGACTCCCAACCACTGCGCCACCAGGGAAGCCCCCCCTATTTTTACTTTTTTAAGGAATCTCCATACTGCTCTCCATAGTGGCTGTAACAATTTACATTCCCACCAGCAGTGCAAGAGGGTTCCCTTTTCTCCACACCCTCTCCAGCATTTACTG
>NC_041226.1:57698909-57704840 GCF_002837175.3 Physeter macrocephalus
GTGTGAGGGGATACCTCATTGTAGTTTTGATTTGCATTTCTCTAATGATTACTGACGTTGAGCATCCTTTCATGCGTTTGTTGGCAATATGTATATGTTCTTTGGAGAAATGTCTATTTAGGTCTTCTGCCCATTTTTGATTGGGTTGTTTGTTTTTTTGATATTAAGCTACATGAGCTGCTTGTAAATTTTGGAGGTTAATCCTTTGTCAGTTGCTTCATTTGCAAATATTTACACCCATTCTGAGGGTTGGCTTTTCCTCTTGTTTATGGTTTCCTTTGCTGTGTAAAAGCTTTAAAGTTTCATTAGGTCCCATTTGTTTATTCTTGTTTTTATTTCCATTTCTCTAGGAGCTGGGTCAAAAAGGATCTTGCTGTGATATATGTCATAGAGTGTTCTGCCTACGTTTTCCTCTCAGAGTTTTATAGTGTCTGGCCTTACATTTAGGTCTTTCATCCATTTTGAGTTTGAAATGGGAAAAATTATTTTGTTAAAGACTAACAGAAGATAATTTTGGATATAACAATCATTTCTACATATACATTAACCAGAGGAGATTCAAGATGGTGGAAGAGTAGGACACAGATATCACCTTCCTCCCCACAGATACATCAGAAATACATCTACATGTGGAACAGCTCCTACAGAGCACCTCCTGAACGCTGGCAGAAGACCTCAGACCTCCCAAAAGGCAAGAAACTCCCCACGTACCTGGGTAGGGCAAAAGAAAAAACAGAGACAAAGGAATAGGGACGGGACCTGCACCAGTGGGAGGGAGCCGTGAAGGAGGAAAGGTTTCCACACACTAGAAGCCCCTTCGCGGGCGGAGACTGCAGGTGGCGGGGCGGGGGCGGGGGCTTCGGAGCTACGGAGGAGAGCGCAGCCACAGGGTTGCGGAGGGCAAAGCGGAGAGATTCCCGCACAGAGGATCGGTGGCGACCAGTACTCACCAGCCTGAGAGGCTTGTCTGCTCACCTGCTGGGATGGGCGGGGGCTGGGAGCTGAGGCTCGGGCTTAGGTCGGATCCCAGGGAGAGGACTGGCGGCGTGAACACAGCCTGAAGGGGTTAGTGCGCCACGGCTAGCCAGGAGGGAGTCTGGGAAAGTCTGGACCTGCCTAAGAGGCAATAGACTTTTTCTTCCCTCTTTGTTTCCTGGTGCTCGAGGAGAGGGGATTAAGAGTGGCACTTAAAGGAGCTCCAGAGACGGGCGTGAGCTGCGGCTATCAGCGCAGACCCCAGAGACGGGCATGGGATGCTAAGGCTGCTGCTGCCGCCACCAAGAAGCCTGTGTGCGAGCACAGGTCACTGTCCCCACCACCCCTCCCGGGAGCCTGTGCAGCCCGCCACTTCCGGGCCCCGTGATCCAAGGACAACTTTCCCGGGAGACCGCACGGCGCTCCTCGGGCTGGGGCAATGTCACGTTGGCCTCTGTAGCCGCAGGCTTGCCCCGCATTCCGTACCCCTCCCTCCCCTCGGCCTGAGGGAGCCAGAGCCCCCAAATCAGCTGCTCCTTTAACCCCGTCCTGTCTGAGCGAAGAACAGACGCCCTCAGGTGACCTATATGCAGAGGCGGGGCCAAATCCAAAGCTGAACCACAGGAACTGTGCGAACAAAGAAGAGAAAGGGAAATCTCTCCCAGCAGCCCCAGGAGCAGCAGATTAAATCTCCACCATCAACTTGATGTACCCTGCATCTGTGGAATACCTGAATAGACAACGAATCATCCCAAATTGAGGAGGTGGACTTTGGGAGCAACGATATATATTTTTTCTCCCCCTCTTTCTCTTTTTGTGAGTGTGTATGCGTATGCTTCAGTGTGTGATTTTGTCTGTATAGCTTTGCTTTTACCATTTGTCCTAGGGTTCTGTCTGTCCTTTTTTTTTTTTTTTTTGTATAGTTTTCAGCATTTGTTATCATTGCTGGATTTGTTTTTTGGTTTGGTTGTTCTTTCTTTCTTTTTTAAAAAATTACTTTGAAAAATGTTTTTTAATAATTATTTTTTGCTTTTAATTTTAATAACTTTTTATTTTATTTTATTTTATCTTTTCTTTCTTTCTTTCTTTCTTTCTTTCCTTTTTCCTCCCTTTTATAGTGAGCCATGTGGAGGACAGCCTCTTGGTGCTCCAACCAGGCATCAGGGCTGTGCCACTGAGGTGGGAAGGCAAGTTCAGGACACTGGTCCACCAGAGACCTCCCAGCTCCACATAATATCAAACGGCAAAAATCTCCCAGAGATTTCCGTTTCAATGCCAAGACCCAGCTCCACTCAATGACCAGCAAGCGACAGTGCTGGAAACCCTATACCAAACAACTAGCAAGCCAGGAACACAACCCCATCCATTAGCAGAGAGGCTGCCTAAAATCATAATAAGGTCACAGACACCCCAAAACACACCACCAGACGTGGCCCTGCCCACTAGAAAGACAAGATCCAGCCTCATCCACCAGAACACAGGTACTAGTCCCCTCCACCAGGAAACCTACACAACCCACTGAACCAACCTTAACCACTGGGGACAGACACCACAAACAACGGGAACTACGAACCTGCAGCCTGCGAAAAGGAGACTGAAACACAGTAAGTTAAACAAAAGGAGAATACAGAGAAACACACAGCAGATGAAGGAGCAAGGTAAAAACCCACCAGACATAACAAATGAAGAGAAAACAGGCAGTCTACCTGAAAAAGAATTCAGAAAAATGATAGTAAAGATGATCCAAAATCTTGGAAATACAATGGAGAAAATACAAGAAACGTTTAACAAGGACCTAGAAGAACTAAAGAGCAAACAAACAATCATGAACAGCACAATAAATGAAATTAAAAATTCTCTAGAAAGGATCAATAGCAGAATAACTGAGGCAGAAGAACGGAAAAGTGACTTGGAAGATACAATAGTAGAAATAACTACTGCAGAGCAGAATAAAGAAAAAGAATGAAAAGAATTGAGGACATTCTCAGAGACCCCTGGGACAATATTAAATACACCAACATTCGAATTATAAGGGTCCCAGAAGAAGAAGAGAAAAAGAAAGGGACTGAGAAAATATTTGAAGAGATTATAATTGAAAACTTCCCTAATATGGGAAAGGAAAGAGTTAATCAAGTCCAGGAAGCACAGAGAGTCTCATACAGGATAAATCAAATGAGAAACACTCCATGACATATATTAATCAAACTATCAAAAATTAAATACAAGAAGAAATATTAAAAGTAGCAAGGGAAAAACAACAAATAACATACAATGGAATCCCCATAACGTTAACAGCTGATCTTTCAGTGGAAACTCTGCAAGCCAGAAGGCAGTGGCAGAACATATTTACAATGATGAAAGGGAAAAAGCTACAACCAAGATTACTCTACCCAGCAAGGATCTCATTCAGATTTGACGGAGAAATTGAAACCTTTACAGACAAGCAAAAGCTAAGAGAATTCAGCACTACCAAACCAGCTTATAACAAATGCTAAAGGAACTTCTCTAGGCAGGAAACACAAGAGAAAGAAAAGACCTACAGTAACAAACCCAAAACAATTAAGAAAATGGTAATAGGAACATACATATTGATAATTACCTTAAATGTAAATGGATTAAATGTTCCAACCAAAAGACATAGACTGGCGGAATGGATACAAAAACAAGACCTGTATATATGCTGTCTACAAGAGACCCACTTCAGACCTAGGGACACACACACACTGAAAGTGAGGGCATGGAAAAAGATATTCCATGCAGATGGAAATCAAAAGAAAGCTGGAGTAGCAATTCTCATATCAGAAAAAATAGACTTTAAAACAAAGACTGTTACAAGAGACAAAGAAAGACATTGCAGAATGATCAAGGGATTAATCCATGAAGAAGATATAACAACTGTAAATATTTAAGCACCCAACATAGGAGCACCTCAATACATTAGGCAAATACTAACAGCCATAACAGGGGAAATTGACAGTAACACAATCATAGTAGGGGACTTTAACACCCCACTTTCACCAATGGACAGATCATCCAAAATGAAAATAAATAAGGAAACACAAGCTTTAAATGATGCATTAATTAAGATGGACTTAATTGATATTTATATGACATTCCATCCAAAAACAACAGAATACCCTTTCTTCTCAAGTACGCATGGAACATTCTCCAGGCTAAATCATATCTTGGGTCACAAATCAAGGCTTGGTAAATTTAAGAAAACTGAAATCATGTCAAGTATTTTTTGTGACCACAACGCTATGAGAATTGATATCAATTACAAGAAAAAAAATCTGTAAAAAATACAAACACATGGAAGCTAAACAATACATTACTTAATAACCAAGAGATCCCTGAAGAAAACAAAGAGAAAATCAAAACATACCTAGAAACAAATGACAATGAAAACACGATGACCCAAAACCTATCGGATGCAGCAAAAAAGATCAATAAAACTAAAAGCTGGTTCTTTGAGAAGATAAACATAATTGATAAACCATTAGCCAGATTCATCAAGAAAAAAAGGGAGAAGACTCAAATCAATAGAATTAGAAATGAAAATGGAGAAGTAACAAGTGACACTGCAGAAATACAAAAGATCATGAGAGATTACTACAAGCAACTCTATGCCAATAAAATGGACAACCTGGAAGAAATGGACAAATTCTTAGAAATGCACAACCTGACAAGACTGAACCAGGAAGAAATATAAAATATGAACAGACCAATCACAAACACTGAAATTGAGACTGTGATTAAAAATCTTCCAACAAACAAAAGCCCAGGACCAGATGGCTTCACAAGTCAATTCTATCAAACATTTACAGAAGAGCTGACACCTATCCTTCTCAAACTCATCCAAAATATAGCAGAAGGGGGAACACTCCCAAACTCATTCTACAAGGCCACCATAACCCTGATACCAAAAGCAGACAAAGGTGTCACAAAAAAAGAAAACTACAGCCCAAAAACACTGATGAACATAGATGCAAACATCCTCAACAAAATAGTAGCAAACAGAATCCAACAACACATTAAAAGGATCATACACCATGGTCAGGTGGGGTTTATCCCAGGAATGCAAGGATTCTTCAATATATGCAAATCAATCAACGTGATACACCATATTAACAAATTGAAGGAGAAAAACCATATGATCATCTCAATAGATGCAGAGAAAGCTTTTGACAAAATTCAACACCCATTTATGATAAAAACCCTACAGAAAGTAGGCATAGAGGGAACTTACCTCAACATATAAAGGCCATATATGAGAAACCCATAGCCAACATCATCCTCAATGGTGAAAAACTGAAACCATTTCCACTAAGATCAGGAACACGGAAAGGTTGCCCACTCTCACCACTATTGTTCAACGTAGTTTTGGAAGTTTTAGCCATAGCAATCAGAAAAGAAAAAGAAATTAAAGGAATCCAAATCAGAAAAGAAGACGTAAATCTGTCACTGTTTGCAGATGACATGATACTATACATAGAGAATCCTAAAGATGCTACCACAAAACTACTAGAGCTAATCAATGAATTTGGTAAAGTAGCAGGATACAAAATTAATGCACAGAAATCTCTTTCATTCCTATTCACTAATGTGGAAAATCTGAAAGTGAAATTAAGAAAACACTCCCATTTACCATTGCAAAAAAAGAATAAAATACCTAGGAATAAACCTACCTAAGGAGTCAAAAGACCTGTATGCAGAAAATTATAAGACAATGATGAAAGAGATTAAAGATGATACAAATAGTTGGAGAGATATACCATCTTCTTGGATTGGAAGAATCAACATTGTGAAAATGAATCTACTACCCACAGCAATCTACAGATTCAATGCAATCCTTTTCAAACTACCAGTGGCATTTTTCAGAGAACTAGAACAAAAAATTTCACAATTTGTATGGAAACACAAAAGACCCCGAATAGCCAAAGCAATCTTGAGAAA
>NC_041226.1:57705292-57743234 GCF_002837175.3 Physeter macrocephalus
GAGAAAATATTTGCAAATGAAGCAACTGACAAAGGATTAATCTCCAAAATATACAAGCAGCTCATGCAGCTCAATATCAATTAAACAAACAACCCAATCCAAAAATGGGCAGAAGACCTAAATACACATTTCTCCAAAGAAGATATATAGATTGCCAACAAACACATGAAAGAATGCTCAACATCAGTAATCATTAGAGAAATGCAAATCAAAACTACAAGGTGATATCATCTCACACCGGTCAGAATGGCCATCATCAAAAAATCTACAAACAATAAATGCTGGAGAGGGTTTGGAGAAAAGAGGACCCTCGTACGCTGTTGGTGGGAATGTAAATTGATACAGCCACTATGGAGAACGTTATGGAGCTTCCTTGAAAAACTAAAAATAGAACTACCATAGGACCCAGCTGTCCCACTACTGGGCATATACCCTGAGAAAACCTTAATTCTAAAAGAGTCATGTACCACAATGTTCATTGAAACTCTATATACAATAGCCCGGACATGGAAGCAACCTAAGTGTCCATCAACAGATGAATGGATAAAGAAGATGTGGCACGTATATACAATGGAATATTACTCAGCCATAAAAGGAAACGAAACTGAGTTATTTGTAGTGAGGTGGATGGACCTAGATTCTGTCATACAGAGTGAAGTAAGTCAGAAAGACAAAAAAAAAAAATACCGTATGCTAATACATATATATGGACTCTAAAAAAGAAAAAAGAAAAGGTCATGATGAACCTAGGGGCAAGACGGGAATAAAGACACAGACTTACTAGAGAATGGATTTGAGGCTATGGGGAGGGGGAAGGGTAAGCTCGGACAAAGTGAGAGAGTGGTAGTGTATATGTGGACATATATACACTACTAAATGTAAAATAGATAGCTAGTGGGAAGCAGTCTCATAGCACAGGGAGATCAGCTCGGTGCTTTGTGACCAGCTAGAAGGGTGGGAGGAAGGGAGACGCAAGAGAGAAGATATATGGGGTATATGTATATGTATAACTGATTCACTTTGTTATAAAGCAGAAACTAACACACCATTGTAAAGCAATTATACTCCAATAAAAATGTTAAGAAGAAATATATACATTAACCATATTTGTCAACATATTACATAATTTTGAGGCCACACCTTATCCTGAGTATGGGAACATAAGAATTACTCAACTGGATTATACCACCATCCATAACCTCAGTATTCTGCCATAGGCAGTACAACAAAGGATTGTCTATGGGATGCTAATTCTTCAGTTCTCATATTTACTGAGCTTGTCCACGTTTTTAATATTAGATTTTAAATGATCTCAGAGGTTTCACCTTACAGTCATACTTAGCATCAAAATCATTTGTACCTGCACAGCTTACTGTGTATGTTAACATGACTATTATTTTATGTCATTCCTAACATAGCTTTCTTGTTTAAGCACTGTTATGATCAACTTAATTTCACTATTCTCAAAAACTCAGACTCAATAAAAGTTACAAATAACATTACTGTTTATTCCAGAAATTTCCTGAAAAAAATACTTAAATGACCATCAAACTGTTCCACTTGAATAGAAAAATCAAATGACTATTTTTCTAATGAAGACTTTAATTTCACTGCAATCCTCACCTTGCTATGTCCATATGCTACTATATTATGACTCTTTCCCAATTCTAATCAAGGCCCTAGTTTGAAAAACTCACCTTAAATAGACTCCAAAATGACAATTTTATCCCAGATTTGTTCTTCTGTCTCCAAGACCCTACATAGACTCTATCAAGATAGTGATTTTCCTTACCACCGTGAGAAGGAATCTCAGTATTCTCTAGTCACCAGGTAGTTTGGGGAATATTTTCAAGGAGTCAGTGTATGATAATACACTGAAGAATCCTATTTTGTTTTAATAGGGTTCTGATGAAAATCCCATTTTTTAGCTCTTGTCTTTCTTTTACAATGATCATTTTTGGGGAAGAAATTTTGTTTTCTATCATTATTTCCTCAGTTATATAGCATTTGTTTAAACATTTCCTTTTGTTTTACAAAAGGAATGAAATGACTGCTATATCTAAGAATTTTAATCATTTAAGTACATAAATCTGAAAACAATCCCCCAGAGTTCTAAAGATATTTAGGGGAGAGACTGTGAAGGTGTTCTCAGTAGTAGATTTTAGTGAATAAAACCTAGTCTAATTTAAGTCCAAATGTAACCCACCTAGATCTAAAATACTTTGCCTAAACTTTAAGTTTGTGAGAAGTTTGATACTTACTCACCTTCAGATACATGTAATTTCTTAGGAGTGAAGGAAAGAAACGGTCATTCTTGGCTCTGAGGTCTGGCTACCCTTGCATTAATTCACTTTATAGAACGTGCCCCAGATCTGCCTCTTTTCCATTTAATACAGATTCAAAAGTAGAACCCATTATTTTATTGATGAAAACATAATATATGCATACACACACACACACACACACACACACGCACACACTCAACAAAGTTCTTTTGGTATAAAGTTTACTAGAAGTTTTCAGAAATACAGGAGGCTTAAATTGCAATGATCCAAACAATTTAAAATTCTGTTTAGTATCCTATTTCTTCATTGATATAAAGATTCCAGATTGTTAGACCAGAACTAAGCAGGGATCACTCATTTTCTTTCCATCCTTCTTTATTTTAAAATTTTTATGACTTTTTTTTTTCTGGAATGAGTGAGAAATTAAGAAAAAAGACAACTCTTGGTAAGGCTATACCTGACTGCATCAACTTCAGCATCAGCTGTCCTTCAGAGAACCAAATGAGTAGAACTCATCCCAGCAAAAAAATGATGACTGACATTAACAAAGCCAGTTATTATGGATAATTGATCACAGAGATGTTTCAAGACAATTACTCTCTTGGTTATTTTTCACATAATCCTGGAAGATTTCCTGATGACAAGATAACTTCCAGTGTAAGATATCATAGCTGAATTTAAACTAAGGGAGAAAGAGAATAGATAGAAATTTAAAGGGACATACTAAGCAGTAATCAGGCTTTTTTCCCCATAATTCTTTCTTGTTCTATGTTTTCTAGATTTTGTTTTTGTTCATTTTTCTCATGGAATTCAGTTGATTAGATTGAAACTACTTGGTGATTTTAAATAAAAAAACTTATTTAAAATGTATTTCTGGTCACTGCCTTTCTGATTGTATATTCTACTCAATCTTTTCTTTGAAAAGACTACTTGAATTTCAAATTTCAGGATAGCCCTATCTTTAAAAACTAAAAACTAAAAAAAAAAAAAAACCTAGCCAACAAAGTACCTTCTACCTAATATTATTTAGATAATCTTAAATGCTAAAGTCACATTCTTGTTTTCTCATTCCATATGCATATATTATCAGAGATAAAATTGCTACCTCACAGCTATGTGGACTCAATTTTTACAATATTAAATTATTTTTGGAACTGACAAAGTTCATAAAGAGTAAAGGATACTGTTGCCATTAAGATTTTGCTGTGAGAATCATGAAATATTTTCTTATTTTGAGAGTAAAACTCTACTTCAGGCCCAGTCAAACTACAGTAAGCACTGAATACAGAAATTTTGGGCTAATGCTTTATCTGGTGACATAATTCAATTTTATTTTTATTTAGTAGGCATCTTAAAAATTGTAGTCTTTGCTTCAAGAGAGATTCATTATGTCTAAAACACTGCATCTGCCCTGGAGACACATAGTTTTGCTGGAGAGCCAAGTGTTATTCACATGAAGTGGTTAGAGACTGACACAACAGCATATAAGAAAGTCCTTAATTAAGTACACTCAGCTGTCAATGTGCACAGTCTACATAAAATACACTATAGTCAAGTGGGAGAGATTAATAGGAGTAGGGGTAGAGGTGAATCATATGGGATAAAAACAATAAAGCATCATCAAAGAAGCAGTGTTTCTCCTTCAAATGGACAACAAAAATAAACTATAGTAAAATACTCAATAATTTTTTTTAATTCATAAGAACTTTCAGAATCATACAAAAAAAGCATTCCTGGCACTCAACAGCCATGCTATCCTGAGTACATTATTTAACAGTCTGAGTTTGTTTTCTTACCTGTAAAATTGCAATAATTATACCCACCAGCTAAGATTGCTATGAGAATTGAATGTCAAGGGTCCAACAAAGGCCACAGTACATGGTGAATGCTCAGGAAACACATCTCCTATTCCCTCTTAGTGTGCTGCCTACAGACAGCATTTAATAGTGATTTATCTGGCTTGATAGATACACTGAGCTGGAAGATTGAAGAGAGCCTGCACATTTTAACATGAAGCTAGAGAAGAGCTGCTTTATCAAATGAAAATAAGAAAATAGACTACATGAGTTTACACTTGTAAATACTATATCTTATTTCATAAAACAGGTTTTTAAGTTTCAAATATTTCACACTGTTACATAGAATAAAGACCTGTTTTCACCTCTGGGAAGTAATGGGCCATGAAGTAAATGTGTAGGTTTTTACATGATTTCTCATCTTGATTGAATTAATTTAGTGCAAATTTATGCCCAGCTGTAAGTTGCTCCTGGTAAAAGTCATGTTATAGGCGTCTTTGTTCCATTCATTTTTTATTTTACTCCTAGGGGATAATGCATTTCTGACAGTTATTAAAAAGTATTCTAGTGAATTTTTACGTAAAGTATTACAGGAAAGGTAATATCTTCTAATACAAAACAAAATGATCATTATTTTTGTTTTTAGTTTTCTGGTATCCTAAGGTAAATTTTATGTGTTAAGACTTCTATGTGCATTTATTTTAATGAAAAGTACAGAGGAAGGAAGGTATCTTTAAACTAGATACAAATCTTGACAAATCTCATGATTAAGAGTATCTGTTATCAACTGCCAGTTTTCAGCTGCTGTTATTTGTATTAGGGTCTCCTTTTTTTTTAATGCAGCCAGTACTGATAATTCTTTATAAATAAAAAATATCTTCAGATTTTCTTTCTCATTTATACTTCTTTAAGTGGCTTGTAAGGCAGGTTTCACTGACTTAATATAATGAGGGTTAAATTAAAGCAAAAAATTTCTAAAAACAGTTAACTCCAACTAAATCCATGCTAAATGTTGAAATCTACCTGCAGTAGTCATTTTAGAGTGTTCACTAATGTTTCATTTGTCTCTCCTTCCAGTAGACGGTAGGACTGTAGTCCCCTGCCCTTAGTTAAGCTCAAGTGTGAGCAGGAGTGATGAGTAGGGCAGATGTTCTATGGGTGAATATGCTTTTTTTATGTTTTGTTTTGTTTTTTTTCCCTCCATCAGAATACCTGACCACATTCCTGATCGTAGCTGATCCAGCAGTCTCTGCCTGGTGTAACTAATGAGGAAGACCCAGAGCAGTCCCTGGATCTCAGCAATTCAAGGATTAGAATATAAAGAAGAACTAAATATTTGATTTTGAAACCACTGAGGTGTTAGGATTATTTGTTATAGCAGAATAACCTGCCTATCTGTAGTGATATTCTAGACTTTTTCTGAACACAAATTACATCCTAAATTGCATAATACATAGAATATAGCACAACTGTGGGGTATGCTATTTTGACAACTCATATATTTGGGTTGAGTTTGTATTTTCAAGCTTACCAGAAGACACTAGAGAAGACCAAAGAAAGTAATGGTGCATAACTTGCAATCTTAGAACATCTGTAACATAAATGTTCTGGAAACTCATTCCTGAATGTGGGTAGGTACAGCTTAAGAATATGTGAAGACAGTATAAAAGTGCTATTGAATGGTATTTGCCAATTGTCATTTCTCATACAGATTTGTTTATCTACACTGTATTTTTGATGGTCTTGGAGAATGTAAAATTTTAAGAATAAAACAATATTAACCTATTTTCAAAAACTGACATCTTGAAATCTGTGTAATATTGAATCTATTTTAAGCACTATTTGAAATTTTAAGCAACCAAATTATACCATGTATTGAGGAAAATATTGAAACAAGTTTCATGATGTATATATTTGCTTATTCATCTGAGCTGCCAGTGTTTCCTGTGCTTTGTGCACAATAACTTGAGAATCTGAGGCAGTGTTTATAGTTGGAGAATTATTAAATCTCTCCCCAGATTATTTTTATGCAAAGCCAGGTTTGGTAATGACCATTTCTCATTTTTTATATCCACAACTACAAATAAAATATGGAACGTATTTAGGTGATGCTTTTAATTTCATACCACAGATAACTTTTTCCTTTGTATGAATTCGAAGAACTTTTTGAAATCTATGTTTTATTTATTTATTTATTTATTTATTTATTTTTTTGTGCTACGCGGGCCTCTCACTGTGGTGGCCTCTCCCGTTGCGGAGCACAGGCTCCGGACGCGCAGGCTCAGCGGCCATGGCTCACGGGCCCAGCTGCTCTGCGGGCGGCCATGGCTCACGGGCCCAGCCGCTCCGCGGCATGTGGGATCCTCCCGGACCGGGGCACGAACCCGTGTCCCCTGCATCGGCAGGCGGACTCCCAACCACTGCGTCACCAGGGAAGCCCTGAAATCTATGTTTTAAAAGAATCATTTATTCTGGGGTTATAGTGGAACATCTAATTATTTAATTAAATCTTTATTGAGCTTTTGCTAGGTACTATGCAAAGTGCTCATCACCAGGAGAAATAGAAGAAAAGATTAACTCTTCAGTTTATTAGAGTTTACATTTTTAGGACATTCAACATCACCTTTTAAAATTTGCCCTCATTTTGTGTTTCTATTATATTTTATATTTTGTAGGTTATTTCTGGTGAATATTCTTAAACACATTTTGATTGACTGGATGAGTGAGTGTCTGAGTGACTGACTGAATGAATGAACATATGAATGGAATAGGACATGCTCTTGCCCTGGAGAGCATATAGTCTCGTGTGGAGTGGACACTAAACAAAAATATCACAGTGCAATATGATAACTGGCATGGCAGACACAATTTCTAAGTTCCCAGGCAGAAGGAGATGGAAACTAATCCTGCCGAGCGAATCAGAGCAGGACACAATGACTTGGATAAAAGTTGAATTTCTTTTCTCACAGCCTGCAATTATTACCACGGTTAATCAAAATATGATCTTAAATTTTAAAAGCAACATCACAAGACTGCATTTTTTGACCTAATTATAATATGCCAGAAAAAATATACTTATGAAACCAAACTTTTAAATTATATTACAAAGTAGAAATAATTGGTTCATAATGCCAGGGGTCGATGTGATCTCACTGAATGATTTAAGGTGTCACTAAGAGATCTCGGAAAACACTAAGGGGAGATAAATGCTCTTTCCATAATAGAAGAGAATCAACTTTAATTACTAAACCATATCCTTGTACTTAAAGTCAAACACCCTTGACAGAAATGCTAGAATATGGGTCCATGATAAGAACCTAGATTCATTTTGGAGAGTTGGAATAAACTGGCAAAACAGGGTTAGAAATGAGAATAGATTTGGTAAGATAATATTATATACGAAGTATATGGAGATTCATAAACATCATTGCATAAACATTCAAATAAATGCAAAATTCTATGAAACAGGAACTAATTTCCATTGTATTTGGCATTATTTTCTATGTAGATGTAAATTGCCAGTGTGATAAATTGTGTTATGTTTTCCCTGATCCCCTCTACCTCATTTCCTTGGAATAAGAATTCAATTTGAGTTCAAAATACTAGTGCATGTATTCTTTCTCATAATGTCCTTCATAGAATGTAAGCATCAAAATAACCTAGAGAACTTGTCAAAAACGAGAATTTCCTGGTATATCTAAGATCTTAAAACAAAACAAAATTCAAGAGCTCAGGATCTGTAATTTTTAATGATAATTCCAGGTGATTTTAGCACACTAAAGTATAAACAACACTCTACTGCATCAGTGAATTTATCTTTATTGATTCATGTACTATATTCTTAAATCCATTCCTACTTACGTTTTCAAATAAAGAATTACCTCTTCATTAAATCCTGCCTTGTCATCCCAATTACTACATATCCTACACAACTATTTACAATGAAATTCTAAAGTGCTTGTTACTGAACTAATATCACATATGCTTAAGAACACAGACTCTGGAACTGGATGTTTACATTTTGATTTCTGCAATATCTGGCATGTGCCCTTGGGGAAATAACAAGCTCTCCTGTGCAGCTTCTTCGCTGCAAATGTTTATAAAAATCAAACTTAATTCATTATGCTATTATTGAGATTACTTGAGTTAATGCAACGTAAATGTTTTAAAATGTTACCCGACAAAAAGTTTTAGAATCAACATCTAAGTGTTTACTATTATTATTTTATCCCCGTTCATTTTGATTCTTAGTATTAGTACTACAACTTGACCAGAGAAGTTGTTTTTACGTGCATGTTATTATTTTTCAACTGTACTAAATATTTTTAAAGAAAACAATTATCTTCTTGTTTATATCTTAAGAAAATGTATTTTATGGGATAATTCTTTTTGCAACATCTTCTTAGAGGCAAAATGACATTTTCATTGTTCATGTTTTAGTGAACAATTGATTTATTCTTATTGTCTGGCTACTATATAGCAGAATATTGCAGAATTTCTCAAATGTGTGGGGGTGAGATGGCTATTTTTTAGCAGATGTTTGCAGGTTACTTTTGTAAGGCCACAGAAAATTGTACCAGTATATTATAAAATCATAACCTCTAGTCTACTTTTATTGCCTAAGATTTTGACCATGTCCTGCAAGCTTATTGTAAATTGTGGTCTAAAGTGAACCAGAGGGACTTCAATGAAGGTGCAGGACTTTTACATGAGAGTATTTTTCCACTATGATACAGTATCAGATGTAGATCCTCATAAAGGAAAATAAAGTTGCATCTAACACTTATAAAATTTATGTAAAATTTTATTCTTCATCTGCACATAAGAAATCTAAAATGAGAGTGTCCTATGTTTTCATATTGCTTTCTTAAAATCTATGTAATGATAAATGTCATGTCTGTTTCTTGTGAAAAAATGTGTGGCATAAGCCTGTTCTCTATAACATAGGTCTCACTGTAGGTTTTCCACATCAGTGTTAACCCTAAATGACAATAACTATGTCAAGTTCAACTGTGATATGCATTCAAGAGAAATTACATATTTGTAATTACATTTAACTTGGCCCACTATACAGGACTTCACATTAAAATAGTGTATAAATAATATGGCATGCAGCTGTAATATTACTTTCAATTTTGATCTTACTTGAATTCAGCTTTACTTAAAAGAATTTAGTGAGTAGAGAATGCTGCCAACTTCTTAGCTTAAAACTCAAAAAAAATTTTTAAATCAAGAAATAAAAATAATCAGAAGAATAAAATATAACTTATAAACTAAGCATAGCATATTGTGTGAAGATACTCATTTTTGCTACTTCTGGCAGTATCATTAAACTGGCCATAAAACAAACAAGAATGTCAGGGAAAAAGGGAGAAGATAAGACTAGCTGAGTGATATAAACAAACTTTTGGAGGATGGAAAGTGGATGGGTAGTTGTTTAGATATTATCTTCAAATTGAAAGGTGAAATTTGTCTTTCTACTGCATAAAGAGGCAACGTATTTTTCAGCACCACGGACAGATCCCGAATTGGCTAGAGAAAATTCTGAAGAGAGTAAGGTATGGGACTAAAATTATAAGAATACTAACCGTCAAATAAGAGGAGGCTCGAGGCCAATACACCCTCCTCATATCAGAGAAAACACTTAACCAGGTAGTTACATCTCCCTAAGAAATAAGTAGGAAATTTATTCCATGGGACAAAATTAAGGACCTTCAGACAGAGTAACAGCAGGCAGAGGTCTTATACTGAAAACAAGGGCAATTAGAGAAAAGTATAATATTAACAATAAGACCCTCAAGCTCATTATGTAGGTTAGCTCTGAGACAAAAAGCACACAGGCATAATTCTGCTATCTTTTCCCTCAGGAGAATAGGATATTCTTCTCTGAATATAACACATAGGCCCAGAGAAAATAACTGTTGTGATGTGTGGGGGTTATTCTCATAAAATGGGTGAGTTCTTATCTGATTTTTCACTTAAAATAGAGATACCAAGCTATCCTTTTTTTTTTTTTTTTTTTTTTGCTGTACGCGGGCCTCTCACTGTTGTGGAGCACAGGCTCCAGACGCGCAGACTCAGCGGCCATGGCTCATGGGCCCAGCTGCTCCGCGGCATGTGGGATCTTCACGGACCGGGGCACGAACCCGTGTCCCCTGCATCGGCAGGCGGACTCTCAACCACTGCGCCACCAGGGAAGCCCCAAGCTATCTTTAAAGCCTCATTCTCAATTATGTAGAGACAACTGTGATCACATAACTTTGAGGAAAGAATTTTGCAAGAATGAAAGAAACCAAAACCAAGAAACCTGAAAAAGCAACTTAGCAAAAACAGGCAATAGAGAGAGACTGGAAGAAAACAAATCAATATGGTGAATATCCTCAGAACTATCAGAAAGTTTACTAAATCAATAAAATAAGCACAAGATGCTTTAAAAAAGGGGCATTCCATAAAGAAAAAATATACTTGTAAGTAAAAATATAATAACCATAGTAGAACATTCATTTGGAGATAAACTTGAGGATTTCTTCAATGAGTACAGTGAAAAGACAAAAAAGAGAAAAAGTAAGAAGAAAGATATGACAAATTTAGGCCATCAATCTAGAATCAACACCCAAACTTCCAGAAACAGAAAACTGGGAGAGGGGGAACAGGAGTTATCAGAAGGATGGTGCAAGATGATTTCCTAAACTAAAGGGCAAGACATTTTCACATTCAAATAGTGAATCCGGTTTTCATGACATTTAGTGAAAATTAAGCCACATGAAGCACATCAATTAATAATTCCAGGTCACTGAGATTAACTAGATAATTCTACTTAAAATGTTCTTTCTTGCTCTCAACATGGCCCATAGCAGAATTGAAGGGCCCCCAACACTTATCATCATCTCCTCAACAGTATAGGCTGCCTGAAACAGCAGTCCCAGTAAGGAGACTTAGTGGGAGGGTGTGACTGACTAACTCTTTTTTAAGAAAGTGTCGAACACTTCCTAACCCTACCAACACAAACTCTTTATTGACGTTCACTTGAAGTAAAAATCTGTCATTACCAAAGTCCATTAAACACTCATCTTCTTCTCA
This sequence comes from Physeter macrocephalus, assembly GCF_002837175.3. Classification (NCBI taxonomy): domain Eukaryota; kingdom Metazoa; phylum Chordata; class Mammalia; order Artiodactyla; family Physeteridae; genus Physeter; species Physeter macrocephalus. The sequence goes on from NC_041226.1 coordinate 57,716,454, forward strand.
GAACTAGCTTAAGCATTGCGCAAAAACTATGGCCTGGATGTTGGATGAAGGTACTATTTTGTCCCTCTTACCATATGTGTACTAAAGAGGTGAACTAGGCTCTTGATTAACTTTTCATTATCACTTGCGCATTATTGTTTCATCCTTCTCCCTGAAATAACCAGCAACTTGGAGGTGCACATTATTGCTCCAGATGCTTCTCCTTGAACTTTCACTTTCCTGGTCATTATTCTTAATCAATTAAATATTATAATGGCTGGCTCACTGTTCTTTTGTCCTGTAATATTCGTGTTTTCATTCTTGATTTAAATATCTCTGTCTTCTACATGTTCAATTGTATTGCCTTCCACTCCATTTCAGTCATCTACTCCCATATCCCTGGCCTTATCATTGCTAATAACTGTTCCACTTCTAAAGCCTTGATTTCAACACGTAATGCCTGGGCTAAGAGAAGAACTCTGTATGCTAACTTTAAACATGCCTACAATTATGTCAAGAGTTCTTTCCCAGGATACAATGCTTAATCTTTCAAAATGGCCAATGAGATTGCTTAGGAACAATTTTTGAAAAATACTTAGAAGCTGAGTGATTTGTAGCAACAAAGAAAATGTGAATTTTTAAACTCTGGATATTTTTAGCATAGATTTTATTTAATTAAATGCACAAAAACATTTCCATTTAACAACTGCTTGTTTTCTAAGAGAACATCAAGTAAATATTCTGTGGTTAGGTGCAAGATAAGATCATCGTTGCTGTTGCAAGTTGAGACAAAAAATAAATGGTAAAAAGATAAAGTATCCTATATTTGAACGAATTATATGCCTCCACTAAGTTTAAAAATCCCTAAGAAAGAGAAATAAGATGCTTTAGTTTGTTACAATGGGGTTTATTCATCATTTCTACAAAGCTTAATAGAGCTGTAGTTAAAATATAGAAATCTTGATGGAATTGTTTTAAAAGAAGAAAACCTGTTATACTGAGACCCCAAATGTATTCAGAAAATTGTTTCCATTTAGACTATCAAAATTTTGCAGCCTTCTTTGCATTACTGTTTGCATGCTTAAGTCTTGACTTTCATGTTAATTTAATGTTAAATGTTATCCTGAAAATAAGTACTTAAAGCTTTATTCTGAACACTGTTCAGGCTCATATTATAAGTTTATGAAAACAGGGGCTGTAAACTGAAACACCATTTTCTTATAACTATGGCAACCTACATACTGTTTTAATGAAAAATGCCAGTATAAAGCTTTACCAAGCATCAAAAATGCTCTAAACAAAAACATATCTTTGTATTATATATTTGGATTGATAGCCTGCAGAGCTAAGATAACAGGTTTCTGTCATTTAAGAAGTTGATATAAATGGCTCTGTAAGCTCCATATTATTTCTTTATTACTTGCTATGATATTGTGTGGGGACATCACTTATCAAATTGTAAGTTTCAATGTGCTATCTCAGGTTAAAATGAAAGCATTAGTCAAAAGCTTATGTGAGGGCTTCCCTGGTGGCGCAGTGGTTGAGAGTCTGCCTGCCGATGCAGGGGACACGAGTTCGTGCCCCATTCCGGGAGGATCCCCCATGCCGCGGAGCGGCTGGGCCCGTGAGCCATGGCCGCTGAGCCTGTGCTTCCGGAGCCTGTGTTCTGCAGCGGGAGAGGCCACAGCAGTGAGAGGCCCGCGTACCGCCAAAAAAAAAAAAAAAAAAAAAATGCTTATGTGGATTTTATTGCCATCAATGAGTTTTGGCTTTACCTCAATGTACAATAGAACAAAATATCCTTATTTTATTAAATCAACATGCTAAAGACAAGAAATGAAGATATAGGTTTTTCCTTTCATTAAACAAACACCCTTTAATGTAAAAAATAAAGGGCATAAAGTTATGAAATTATAGTAAATATTAAAATTTAACATTACAGAGTTTAAATTAAGTGATAACTTTGCACTATGGTGTCTTATGTACTATTAAATGTAGAAAAGAGTGACTCAATTTCTATTCCTATTTCTTTTAAATAAGTATTACTTACTGTTTGATAGTTAATTTTGTAGTCTTACTTTTCATCAATATTGGAAGACAATTATAGGTATCTTTTGAAAATTATGGCAAAATTTACTCAAGTCATTTGAATATGCTTTTAGAAAACACCTCCTTTGTTGTATAACTGCAAATAGACATTACTGAATATAAGTTTTGGCATAATTTTTCCTAAGAATCATTGGGTTAATATTTGGAAATTGGTGTTCATGTTGGCTCAAAGAGCAATCATGTCTCTGAATAGGCCCCTAACAGATTTTACACTCATGATAAAGCCAACAGCATATTTATCCATCTTCATAATCAAGTGTAAGTTAAGAGTTGATGGGTGTGCCATAAGCACGCATAAATGATGCTTTCATCCCTTGCATCTGTTCATATTAATAATGATAATTCTTAAACAGTGATTTTCATCTTTGAGTGTTACAAATGCCAACTAACAATTAATCCCTTAAGTGCTTAACTGCAGTTGGATAATTAAACTCACTCTTTGCTGGCAATGTTTATGGAGAAAAAATGAAAAGGAAAATTATATCAAGCCTGATTTTCTAACCAATGGTTTGAAGATGTGATTTTCTTATATGTGGGTAGAAGCATCCTTTGTAGCCCCATTTCTGAAAATACCTTTTGAAGAAAAGCACTTCCACAATACTGAGAAATATTACGTAATTATTTCTATTTTTGAGAATTACAAAGAACATTAGTGTATTAAAGCTGTTGAGATATAAACTGTTTATTTCTGTGAAACACAGAACATCAGAAACTTACTTGGTCTTTGAATGTCTTTTTCATAAGACCCAACTCATTTGGAATGAGTTTTATTTGGAAGGACTTTTGGAAATGATGTAGTTTGTTGTATGATACCTCTCAAGGAGGTGCAAGATTATATTAGAGTTATATTCTTTTTTCTAACTTGGCTGCATGGTTTTCTGCATTCAAAAGCCCTCTCAAGTGTTCATTCTTCAAAATGGTTCTGAATATTATTTCAGACAATATCAGGAAACTTTTATAAAATCAAAACACAACAGATATTGACTTCCTACTGTCACTGACCTAACAATAATGATTCAGCACTACATACTAAATGCTCATAACAGCGCTTCTCAATGAAGGCACTCTTGGCGAGTTAATTGGAGTATTTCTTCATTGTGAGGGATTTTAACACACACTGTAGAAAGTCTAATATTCTTTTCCCCATTCCCAATGTCTTTCTTGCTTTCACACTTGATTATGTACTGTCGATTATTATTTTAGAGTTGTCAATATGCCTTGTGTCCTCAATGTGTCTGTGCTTCAAGAGCTCATGTCTCATAACCTCATGGCACTTTGTATAGTTTGGTGTACACAATATTTATTCACCAAAGGTTATTAAATTACTGCTACATAGTATTTGGATATTTTCTGGAGAGCTGAGGGTATAGCTACCATTTTCTCAAGACCAGTATCCAAAAGTGTATGTAGGTATGTATTGGGACAAGAAAACCTATTGCAAATTCAGGACTTACATTAGAAACTGTTTTCCCTAAGTTAATCAACATTGTAGGATATGTATTTATTTTTTATTTGTCTTGATTCTAAATTAATCTTTACACATTATAAAATGGAAAACGAAAGCTGCAATTTGATAAATGTACTTAGTAATAAACATCTCAGCCTGTTTTACTCATTTTACAGATATTAGCAATATCCATGTTACCATGCAAGTAAAGGGAGAGTCAATTATTGGAGATAAAATATAGTAGCACAACATAGAAACACAAGGAATATTTTTAAATTAATTAGTGAAAGGATAGTCAAGGGAAAACTTATATGTCTTCAAGCAGGGGTGTGTACTTAAAGTGGGGTTGGTACTACCTTCTATCGAATACAATTTTTCTTACTTTTTTCACACACTGACTTGTTCTCTCCTACCAATTTTTATTAAGTTTGACATTAAGGATAGTAAGGTATGGGTTTGCTGTTTATCTATGTATCTATATCTATCAATGGTAAAATCTTAAAATTTTTAGCTTCGTATGTAAATAACTTCAGTGAAAAAGTAAGTTTATGATGGATAATTATCTATATTATCAATGATCTTTTTGAAAATCATCTTTTTGCTTGAATATAATAAAAAAAAGAAATGACTATCACTCCATGAAAATATATTGTATCATTGTTCTCTCTGTAAGAACAGTTTATGTAAATTAATTTTGTTAAATATTCAAATTCACTAATAAACCAGAGGTACTGTGAGAAGAAATTTTGAAGAAAGTGATTAAAATGACTGGGGTCATGGCAACAGATCAACTGGATTATTATTTGGAGAGCCAAGTCATACTACAAAAATTTTGAGTAAGGCACGTCAATAGTTTTTATTCTCATGATATGTAATTTTTGGAAAAGAGTTAGAAACACAAAAGGCCAGAGTTTCAAGGGCACTGTTTATCTGTACTCTTTGAAATATATCACCTAATTGTTATGCTATTAGATCAATATACTATGGTATGGCAACTCCAATATTTTGGGAGATGATAAGTACCTGGGGTTTGTTATATGGAACAAGAGTATATGGAATTTATTCTAGACCCTGTGGAAATGTGATCTGGATATTTGAATATTGTTTAAATAAAAACTTTTTACCCGCATAAGGCAATTAGGACAAATTCATATTTTCTGAAACGGAACATCATGACATAACAATGTGATAAATAATAATGGGAAAGCAGAGGAGTTACCGCTATTAGGCCCAGGAAGTGCCAGAAACTATAGCCTTTTCTGTCTGGTGTTTTAGCTCTTTGGCTAGAGAGCTAGAACACAACTCTTCAGTGTTCTATTTTCTCATCAATAAGTGGAGACTAATAATAAAATCTATTACATTGAATTTTTGTGAAGATTAATTGAGATAATATGTGTAAATGCTTATAAAGAATAAAAATTATGCTGTGTCTAATTGAAATAAGTTATTGTTAATATTATTATGTGCAATTATAAGCTGCAACTTGAGGGGAGGTTGTGCTGTCCAATATGTTTCTTCTTTTCCACAAATCTGCAGATGATAGAAATCCTGACATTGTAGCTAATTCCTTTGTGTTAAAGAAGTCACTCATTAAAAACAACCATGTGGAAACACAAGATATTAATTTAGTCCCTAAATCTTTGGTGGGAAACGTGTACTTAAAAATTTTCGCAGTTAGCGTGTATTTTGTTGTTGGAGTATTGTTTGAAACACTTATAAAGGAAAGCAGTGCAAATTTCAGTCTAATATTTTAGAAAATATTGGAACCATACTGTCACCGGGTAGGTAGAAGGAGACTAGAAAGACAGAAATCATTAAAAGATAAGTCTAAAATGTTTTAAATTTTCCAAAGGAAAAAAAAATGGCTATTTTTAAGACCCATACAGTATATTGTACAATGGCAATGAGAGTCCCAATGATCAAAGATTAAACAAAATTTTGTTTCTCCCTATACATTTTTCTCTTAATTATGAGTCTTTAAACTCGAAGGAAAAAAAAAAAAGACAAATTTAGGAGGAGGAACTTGCATTTTGTGGTGCAAATGAATTTGATCAAGGTAATATCCTCTCAAATATGAAAAGAATCCTTAGCATGAGAAAAAGGTTTATTTAAATAGCACATGCACTTACTATTTTGGATATATATTTTATAATTAGACATGCTTACATACAAAGCAATCTTATTTACAGAACTTTAAAATCAATAAACATTTTATTTGGATTGGTCAAAAAGTTCATTCGGGTTTTTCCGTGAGATGGTATGAGAAACCCGAACGAACTTTTTGGCCAACAAAATATCACAGAATGTCTACATTCCAGGTTCTGCTGGCCTTGCTTCTGAGTAAATAAATGCAATGTATTAGAGATTTAGCACAATAAAAGTCATAATATCGATCGCAAATATATTGTCACTTCACTAGAGTACATGTTATCAAGTAAAATTAAACCTATAAAATTAAACCTGTAAAAGAAGATTTTTTTAATAAAAAAAGATTAGAGACTTCATATAATTATAATACCCAAAGCAAATGAACTGGAAATGGTATCACATTTCATTTTAACGTAAAGTGTAGCTAAAATCATCATTATTTAATAAAACACAAATTGTTAGTTATCAGGAATGTTTAAATTAGGTGATACATAAATCACATCGTCCATAGGAGTTTTCTTTTCTGCTTGTCCTCTAGGAAATTACAACTTTAGGAAAAACCAAAGCTTTCTCAATTTTGATTGCTTGCAGATCCCCACCATTTTGCTAATTACTGTACCTTGTCCCTCTCTGACATTTTGTCAGTTTCACTGAGGTAATGGTTGCATACATTAAGGAAAATTTAGTTCTGAAAGTCTAATCTGATAAAAAAATTTTACATAACTGTTGATTGCAAATCAAGTCTCTGAGGAGGAGGTAGAATGGCAAACTAAGCAGCTAAAAGCTTTTCTCAGGCCTTCCTTCTTGAAATACTTCCTTAACACAGGAAACAGTAAATAGCATTTGCCCCCTTGAACATATCTAATAATATGTAATTCATTAGTTTCATTATTAAACTGTGGATTTATGACTTTTCCCTGGGATCAGCTACTTCATATTTCATTCTAGAAAAAGCCACATCCAAAATGACAAGTAAAGCTGTTGGCACAGATTTCGATTAAATTTTTGCCAAAATAACTAGATTCCTTAGATACACGTTTTTAAATAGTACAGTTAATTTTTAGAACAGATTTTATATTGTTAAACTCTTTAATATTGCTTATGCAAAATAATGCTGAACAAAGAACTACATTGTGATTTATCTAGCTTAATATGCATGTAATTATTTAGCATAGTGAAAGAAAGCAGAAACATGGGTAATTAAAAATTCCCACATTTTTTGTGTTTGATGCTTTATTTCTTTCCTAATTTGCATGGATTAGTCATCAAAGTCGATTGACAGGGAGCCTATTAGAGGGATAGCGTTTTATGTAATGCTCATTCCATACTTTGCAGAATTCCCTGCTAAAATGAATTTGAGAGTGAGACAAGGACTTCAGACTAACATGACATCCAAATCTTTCTTCCTTGAATTGCCAAAAAATAGGGACTAGCCTTACCTCTCCATCAGTTCCAACCTCAAAAAGAAAAGTACTGATAAGAACAGAGCACAAGGAGAATTGAACAGGCCCTCAGAAGGCAAGTACTTCCTAAGGTTCATCTACCATGTCTGAGGCAAAGAAGACCAACACAGCCAGACAGCACGAGTGAAGACTGCTTACTGCTTCCACACTCAGCATTTTTACCCCCAAATGAAGTGGGAGTATCTCCCAATACATGATAGATCTAAATAACAGGCCAATAACTTTGCATCTCACAGGAAACACAGTGTAAGGAAGCAGATAGAGGTAGTGCCCTCTTTAGACCTAGGAACAGCAAGACACGATTCTTTATAGTTTTCTATTTTATCTAAAAATAAAGATGCAAATATAATGTAGGAGCATGCCAATGGTTTCTGAGAGATTTTTTGACAACTGAAACAAAAATATTAGTCAATAATGTTTTCAATTGCTTCAGAAGAAAAGGCCATATTCCAGCTTAAATTACAGAGCATGTGATAACCAAGGTCATTATATTTAGAGCAGAGTTTAAATGCTGTCAAAACGAAATTGCTAAAATTAAACTGTATTCTTTCACAACTTCCCATTCATAGCTATCATCCTAAAGCACAGCATGTTAATTCAGGTAAGCATGACAAAGGTAAGATTAATAAATGTAAAAACACTGAGAAAGATAAACAACTGCAAGTCTATTCATTAAAATGCTTCCGAGGGATTCTCCAACAGCATCAGAAGAAAGCATTGCAATAAGCACTGGCAAACAAGAACAACATAGCAGAAAGTGCTGGTCTGTAAATACTAGCAAAGGAGTGGTTTAGCAGAAATTAACACAGCATTCTCCCAAATGATGAAAGGTTTAACCTTATATGTTACACATTCCTTTAAGGATAAACAGGTAATTAGGTCCCCATTTCTATGCAGGGAGGGGGAAAGAGGTTTTCTTTGGAGACTCACAAAATATACAGGCAAGAGAGACTTTAGAATTAGAAAGCACTCAATTTGAATCTTACCTCTATCATTTACAAGCTGTGTTGCTTTGGACAAGTTATCTAATTACACTTAAAATAAATAAAGCAACTGGTAACACATGGTTTAGTTATACCTCTTCTCAAATACAGTTCTTATTTTTCACTAGCTGAGTGATATTAGATAAATTATTTCTGGGTCTCAGTTTTCTCATCTGAAAATTGGGATAATGAATATTCACCATTTGACAATAATGTTTGATAAAACCTCCCAGAGATTTTGTGAACATAATATGTGATAATATATGTGAAGTATTCATTATTCTGTTTTAACAAATATTTATCTCTATCTCTACTAATTATATTCTTTAAGAAAAAGGTTTGGGAAGATATTAAATTGCTCCCTTTGTGACAATGATACTATAAAACAATGAAAATGAGTATTCTCACATATTGCTGATGGGAGTGTGAATTTTTACAACTGAGAAAAACAACATGAAAATTCCACTTATTTGTATATATCCAAGAGAATTTAAAACATGTTCACAAGAAATCTTACATGAATATTCATAGGAGCACTATGCATAATAGCTAAATGTGTAAACAATTCAAATGCCTATTAAGTTATAAACAGATAAACAAAAGTGGTTTATCTAACTGTGGAATATTATTCAACCACGAAAAAGAATGGAGTACTGATATGTGCTACACCATGGGTGAACCTTGAAAACTTATGCCAAGTTAAAGAAGCCAGACACAAAAGGCCATGTACTGGATGATTCCATTTCTATGAAATGTCTAATAAAGGCAAATCTGAGTCTATAGAGACAGAAAGTAGATTAGTTGTTGCCAGACCCTGTGAAAGGAGGAATGGGGAGTGACTGCTAATGGATATGGGGTTTCTTTGTGGGGGTGATGAAAATATTCTAGAATTAGATAGTGGTGACAAATGTACAATCTTGTGACTATTCTAAAAAATCATTAAATTGAACACTTCAAAATGGTAAATTGCCCTTGTCTGTGAACTACTCTACAGAAAGAAAACTACCAACAAATACATAAAAATTTTTAGTTCAAGATATTTGTCATGGCAAGCAGTTGATAACAACAAAAATGACCATCAAAAAGCAATGTCTGACTATATTCTAATAAAATAATAGCAAAATTGTTAGGGTACTTACTCTACCTAAGGTTTCGGTTTGCAATTTGCATGTATTATCTTTTTGTTAATCACACCAATGTTCTTTTGGTAGCCATTATTTTCAATTTCCTCATTCTATACAAGATGAAACTAAATCATGGGAGAAAATGATGTCTAAAGTGGCATTGTTTGTATTCCGTACCTCAATCAACTTCCATAGCTTGGAACATGAAGTCTTATTAAGTAGAGTGAATGAGTTCCGCATGTATTGTTATGCAGGGATGTCCAGGCTAATATATGTGGAAGCAGTAGCACGTTGTAATTAAAATCACGGATTCTGGAGCCAAAGAGTCTTAGTTTGTATCCCAGCTCTAAAAAGTACTAGCTCAATCATTGGGCAAAGTATTAGTTTCTCTGTGCCTCAGTTTCCTTCTTAGTCAATGAAACGAGGATGATAACGCCTAAGTCATAGGGTTGTTTTGATCATTAAATGAAATATTTCACATAAAGTGCTTAGCACAAATTGGAATATAGGAGAAACTATGATAGTTAATTTTATGGGTCAGCTTGGCTAGGCCACAGTAGCCACACATTTGGTCAAATATTATTCTCGATGTTTCTCTGAGGGTATATTCTAGATGAGATTAACATTTAAATCCGTAGACTTTGAGGAAAGCAGATTACCAGACTGTTCTCCACAGAGTGAGCCTCGTCTCATCAGCTGAAGACCTTAATAGAAGGAAGATTGACTTCCCTGGAGAAAGAGGGAATTTTGCCAGCTGACTGCCTTCAGACTCAACGGCAACTCTTCCCTGGGTCTCCAGCTGGCTGGCCAACCTTGCCAATTTTGTACTTGCTGGCCTCCACAGTCATGGGAGCCAACTCCTTAAAATAAACCTCTGTTCTCTCTCTCCATACACACATACACACACACACATATACACACATACCATATTGGTCTGTTTCTCTGGAGAATACAAAATAATACACCCTAGCACAGTTCACTCTTAATTTATTAAAAAGAAAAATGTCAAAATATATATCTTATAATCCCATTTTTGTGAAAAAAAAATGTCTTTCTTTGTGCACCTACCTGCTTCTTATACATAGAGAAAAAGGTAGAGAGAGGCATGTGAGGTTGAATAATGAAGAAATAGCTTCAGACTTTCTATTGATATTTTGTACATATCTGTGTGCCCCTACTTTGATTCATTAAGCATGTGGCTTTTGCAGTGTGAAGAAAATGCCATAAAATATTTAAACTTTTTGAAAAAGATTTAAAAACCAACAACCCAAACGACAACAATCACAGACAAGGCATCTGGGAAGAATCTTTGCTTATGTGAATTTAGAGGCAGAGTTATTCCCACTGTCAACTGGGCCACAATTGACAGTGAAATGTTAACAAGAGGAAGGACAAAGCTGTGTCACGGTCTGAACAAGGACATGAAAGTAGAGAATCCATGAAAAAATCAGTCTAATACTGAAATTATCACTTTTTGTCCAAGACCTCTCTTTGATTTTATCATATCATTCAATTTTCTGAATGATTTATGAAAGTTCTTTGGAGATTCTTACTGTACACAATAATGTCTAAACTGAAACTGATAGTCAGCCTGCCTATTTGAACTCTCTGTATGAGAGAATTCAACATACTACGTCAAATTTTTTCAGCTAATGTTTTGATTATCAGATGAACTTACATAAAACATTTATTTTGCTGAAATTTGCCCAAACTCTCCAAAAGGTCCCACTAATAAACTGAGTAATATTTCTAAGAAATAAAACAACTTCTTCTCTTAGCTTTTGAAGGTCTATGATTTTTTGCTTTAGCGCATATCTGAAAACTAATTCCTGGTGAAAAGTCTTGCTAAAAGTCATACAGCAAATTGATAGCAAAGCTACAAATAGAACCTAGTAATTCTTATTTTCAGGTCCAGACTTTAATCATTGAACCAGACGAGTTGCCACTTTCTCTGACTGATCACCCTTAGCATTTAATCCTTCTTCCAAGATTTCCATTTACAGAGGTGACATAATTCAAGATTTCTGCATGGTTCACATGACAGACAAAGGCATGTGTGGGATTAATTTGCTGAGGATGACAAAAATTACAAAACTGAAATGGTTTTGGGGAATAAGTACAAAATATGCTTGGTATTTTATAATGGAAAACTGCCAAGAAAATGACAAAGATGTGCAGTGTGCCATTGCAATAATCCCGTGGCTTCACTTACTCTATCAAATGCATACAGTGGTTGGAAAATAGATGGCAAGAAATTATTTACTGGAGATGCTGATGCAGAAAGACATATTCAAACTCAAGAACACATTACTATCAGCTGGAGGGCTACCAGCCTCAAGCCTGCAAGGGCTAAACATTCTATACACTGAAATTAGTACCCTAAGCCTCATGAAAGAGCAGAGACAGTTTAATAGCCAGAGAAACACAATGCCCGGCTGCCACCATGGATTCCAGGGTGCTGTGTACACTCTAAAGAGAGAGGATGCAGCTGCTTCTTCCCAGACTGAAGTTAGGAATAGCTGTTGCTTCTTATCCACAAGCCCATGCCTTGAGGGGGAGCAGCATAAAATGCTATTAAGGAGCAATATTTTCAAACTGAGTGATGACTTCTTATTTGTAATAGAGGTGAGTAAAGATACAAGCAGCTTCCTTTACCTTTCTTTTTTTTTTCTTAGTTTTTTCTGCATTCACCCATCTCATTTAACAGCTCACAAAATTAAAACACTCTTCTGAAAACTCACAGTAAAGCAACTATATCTGATTAAGTCTCTGATAAATTGAAATTGGAAGAGATCCAATAGCAAGTCTAGATTAAACTGCATCTTACTTTTTAGATACAGTTTCATAATGCTGTATGTATGTATAGTTATGTATGTGTGTTTTCCATTTTATTCTACTATGATCTTGTCCAGAAGATGAAAGGTATGTAAGGAGATACAGTGGCAGGCCCTTATGTGCAGAGATCTATCATATGAATTTGAAGTAGCCCACCTGAATATATATCTTGTGAGGGAAGATTGTTGTGTAACCAGCTCACTGTTGTGTTAGTGATGTAAAAGGACACTTAGGAATAAGTCTTTGCAAAGTCTGCCTTGTGAAAGAGATGCTGCTTACCTGGTGTGCTTCAAGTGGTAGCAGAATTGTACCAGCAGTTGAGTCCATACTGTTCATAGTTTTTGCTAATAATATCTGAAAGGTTTCTATAACAAAGACTTTATGAACTTTAAAATATGGCTTAAATTTCATGGAGTTATATACATATATACTGATATATAATTTAAATAGTTTTTAAAAAACATGCTGTAAGTTTCTATACAAGGAATTCCTGAAACTCTTAGCCAAGTATATCTTATCTTTGGAAAAAGTCTCTGAGACAATTAACAATCATTTCCTTCTTTAGAATCCTGACTCCGTATCATATGATATTACCTATGGAGATCTCACATTATTTCAAATCCCACCTGTTACTGCATTTAAATTGTCATGTCTCTGCTTTCTGTTTGTCATTTGTTTTTATTTGCTTTCGTGTTTATTCTTTGAATACCATATTCCAGGTTCCATTGTCAGTTCTTTATACATGACATTTAATAAGATCTTGTTTTCTGATAGCCTACCTTTTAGAGCTTGGAGGGAGAGATCAAAACCTTTATTTTGGACAAAATCCATTTTTGACCCTTCGTATTAAAGATACGAAGAGAAGCAGACAGTTTGATAAGTGAGTTTTGAGTTCAGGGAAATGGTTAGGTCAGCAGAATAAACATTAGGGAAGAAAAGGAACTAGCAAAGGGGATGGCATTGGGAGGAAGGAGTATAATGGTGTCCCATAGGCCAAGTAAAGTAAATATTATAGGAAGAAAGAAGTGATGAACTGTGCCAAATACAGGTGAAAATCCAGTAAATTGAGGGCTTAGAATTAGCCACCAGATCTGGCTTAGTGAAGTTGCTATGAGCCTGGTAAGAACAGTTTCCATGGAGGAGTGGGGATGAGAGCCTGATTATTGTGAATGGAACAATGAAAAATGCAAGGAAGTGGAGAAAAATAAAGGTAATTTTTTGACTCAGTTTTGCAATAAAGGGAAGAGAGAAATGGAAAGATAATTGCTTAAGATCTACTTAAGGTCAAGAATTTTGCTATTTTTTAAAATAGCTGGATGCTAATAAAGAAATATTAGCAAACATAAACATGCAAATAATAAATATCCTCCTCTCAGGGAACTTTGTATGTATGCATATGAATATCACATAAAAAGAGATGATTATTTTTTGTATGGAAACACAAAAGACCCCGAATAGCCAAAACAATCTTGAGAAAGAAAAATGGAGCTAGAGGAATCAGGCTCCCTGACTTCAGACTATACTACAAAGCTACAGTAATCAAGACAGTAGTACTGGCACAACAACGGAAATATAGATCAATGGAACAGGATAGAAAGCCCAGAGATAAACCCACACACATATGGTCACCTTATCTTTGATAAAGGAGGCAGGAATATACAATGGAGAAAAGACAGCTTAGAGGAAAACATAGCAGAACACTCTATGACATAAATCACAGCAAGATCCTTTTTGACACAGCTCCTAGAGAAACGAAATAAAAACAAAAATAAACAAATGGGACCTAATGAAACTTAAAAGCTTTTGCACAGCAAAGGAAACCATAAGCAAGAGGAAAACACAACCTGAAGAATGGGAGAAAATATTTGCAAATGAAACAACTGACAAAGGATTAATCTCCAAAATATACAAGTAGCTCATGAAGCTCAATATCAACAAAACAAACAACCCAATCCAGAAATGGGCAGAAGACATAAATGGACATTTCTCCAAAGAAGATATACAGATTGCCAACAACACATAAAAGGATGCTCAACATCACTAATCATTAGAGAAATGCAAATCAAAACTACAATGAAGTATCACCTCACACTGGTCAGAATGGCCATCATCAAAAAATCTACAAACAATAAATGCTGGAGAGAGTGTGGAGAAAAGAGAACCATCTTGCATTGTTGGTGGGAATTTAAATTGTTACAGCCAGTATGGAGAACAGTATGGAGGTTCCTTAAAAAACTAAAAATAGAACTACCATACGACCCAGCAATCCCACTACTGGGCATATACCTGAGAAAACCATAATTCAGAAAGAATCTTGTACCACAATGTTCATTGCAGCTCTATTTACAATAGCCAGGAAATGGAAGCAACCCAAGTGTCCATCAACAGATGAATGGATAAAGAAGATGTGGCACATATATGCAATGGAATATTACTCAGCCATAAAAAGAAACAAAATTTAGTTATTTGTAGTGAGGTGGATGAACTTAGAAACTGTCATACAGAGTGAAGTAAGTCAGAAAGAGAAAAACAAATACTGTATGCTAACACATATATATGGAATCAAAAAAGAAAAAGGTTCTGATGAACCTAGGGGCAGGAGAGGAATAAAGACGCAGATGTACAGAATGGACTTGAGGACACAGGGAGGGGGAAGGGTAAGCTGGGACAAAGTGAGAGAGTGGCATGGACATATATACACTACCAAATGTAAAATAGATAGCTAGTGGGAAGCAACTACATAGCACACAGAGATCAGCTCGGTGTTTTGTGTCCACCTAGAGAGGTGGGATAGGAAGGGTGGGAGGGAGACGCAAGAGGGAGGAGTTATGGGGATATATGTATACATATAGCTGATTCACTTTGTTATAAAGCAGAAACTAACACACCATTGTAAAGCAATTATACTCCGATAAACATGTTAAAAAATAAAAAGAGAGATGATTATTCTGATAGATCTGAATTTAGAGTTTTGCTTTTGTTGGTCCTCTAAAATTTTTGGTTACCCTCAATAATTTGGCAGACAATGTAAAAAATGAAGAAAAGCAACTAGTTATGAAAGTTTGAACAATACATCATATCTAAAATCTAATTTTGATTTTATTATAAATCATTCAAATACATACAAAGTTGCAACTTGTTTATTAGCATATTTTCTATAATTCTTTAAAGTGCTATGAATTCCCTTCTATCATCCATATGATTGTGAGATATAGCAAACTGCTTTTTATCTTATTTTCACAGTTTTCTATTCCAGAATAAAAAATCCTCAGGAAATAAGTAAAAGAGACTGTGACCCTAAAGGTGATTTATTAGGTATATTAAGAGAAAAATGCAGTGAAAGTTATGTATAAATATATTTCATTTAACTTCACATATTACTACTGCAGTTAGTGCTTTCAAACTGAAAAATATATTAAACTTTTCACAACTTTGTCTACATAAGAATATAATTGTATCTACTTATTATTTATGTAAATTTGTCAGTGTAATACCTCATTAATAATATAGTTTTCCCCATAAATTAGTGAGGTTTAGACTCTGAATCCTTATCATCACACTATTTCCAGTCCCCACAAGAACAACTAGGATATATGTGCTGGTTTCCTTGTGATAATAGTAACACTGACATTGAATCTTTCAGATGGACTTTTGTCTTTCTCTGACAGGCTCATTCCAGAATGAGTTTTCCTACGAAGTTGTGATTTTTTACAGACTTCCACATAGTATTTCAAAGAGAAGCATTCACTAAGTTATACTGAATAAAATCTGTCACTGTATATTTTCTCAGTGATTTCTAGACTATCTGAAACTCTTGTATGCAAGAGATATTTTTCAGGACCCTCATCCTTAGAAGGCTTTCCTCTGGATGCTTCCAGTGATGTTACAATGCGATGAGGAAAGCATAGTTTCTGGACTGGTAACATCATTATCATCTAGAAACTTGTTAGAGACAAAAATTCTCAAGCCCCACCACAGAGCTAATGAATCAGAAATTCTAGGGGAGGGGCCCAGGAATCTGTGGTTTAACAAGGCTTTCAGGTCGTCCTGATGTTTCCTGAACTTTGAGATCCTCTGCACAAGGGAAAACTATAGTATAATTAATTTTTTTGTTTTTGTTTTAAAGCTGTTTTCAAAGAGATGAACATCATTAAAATTTCCTCTCTGCATGGAATTTTTAGAGCTTATCTCAGCTGAGAAATTGTTTCTAAGTTCTATAAAGGTTAAAGGAATTAAATGCATTGCTCCTTTTGCCTTTAGTAAATTCAAATATTAATATCTTAGATCATTTTTATTGTTGTTATTTGCTTGGTAAATTTAGGCACACTCAATACATTTATTTTTTCCTTATTATCATATCTTTATGTTGTAGACATATTTTACTTTCACTTTATTGAAAGAATTACCAAAATAATTATAATCTCTGAATGTCACAGTGAAATTTGATATCTTATGTGATTTTTATCTTTTACTCAACTGTGTTCAGTGTCCAGCACTGGACACTGGAGACTAGGATTCCAGGCTTAAAACCTAATTGAAGAGGCTGTGACCTTCCTTCTTGTAAGTTTACACACTAATCTTGGAAGTACGAAGAGTTCAAGAGGTAGAATACAAGGCCATGCCTGTCATCATCTGGGTACAGTTCCCTTAGCCTGTGTCCTAATTTTACTCTGAAAACACTGGGAGAAAAAAATGGTCTGGTCTGGTACTTACCTAATGGAAAATAAGAAAAAAAAATGGAAGAGATAACATCTTCTGCAATGACAGAGGCAGTTGTAGAAAAAACGATCCTGAAACTACAGTTTAGCACTGTCATAGTGAGTCCTTCGATATGCCAGACCTTACTCCTCACCAGTGTTTATGGTGGGGAAGGAGCCTTGGTGATAGGAGGATCCACAGCTTTGTGAAGGTGAATACGCCTAATACACTAGTCAATAAATAATACCAAAATAAAACTTCACTAAAGGGAAGATGAGTGCAATATTAGTAGAATTAATGAAAGATAATGCAGCTGAGATTCCTGGACAATAGTGGATGCCTCTTCTGGTTTACAGTGACATAACTGGACTGAAATACAATCTTTGAACAGTTGTCCAGCTATGGCTTGACAATTTTTCCCCTATTAAATATTTTATCCCCTCATAGGGTATTACTTTTCTATTATCTGCCTCTTCACCTTGTTTTTCCTTTCCTCACCAAAAGTATAATAATATCTCCTTTTACTTTTTTACCTATTTACTTTCATATTATCTATTTAGTGGGGAAATTATGTGGAGGTAGGCTGACTATCTTGGATGTGTGGGGCTAGAATAAGGCGACAGTACCTGCTGTCTACAACTAAGTGTTTGAGATAGGAATGTCTCAAGGAGAGTGTTAAGAATTACATATGGAGCAGGCTTTTTATTTATTTTTTTAATCGAAGGGGACTTGAAGAAGATATGAGTTTCAAAGTCAGAAACTGAGGACTTCAAGGGCTAGAGTATACAAGATCAAGTGCTGTGAGATTGGAAAAGATGTGCAGGAATGTGGTCTGTGTAAATAACAGAAACAGTAAGTGTTTGATGCATCTATTAAATGTTTCTTCCAAATAGCAACACTGAAGATGACCTCAAAGATGAAAAAAAAAAATCATTTAGAACTTGTGATTAATAGTTTGTTAACTTTTAAATCAAAGTTCCTTTGTATACAATTATTTTATGAGAATTTTAATAATACCACTCAGACACATCATTCTAACCTTATAGGTCTAGTCACACGTTTAATCCACTAAGACCATTAAGGGAGGAGATATCATTGTCACATAGAGAGTACGGTAGAAAGTTGACCTGTGTCTGAACACTAGGTCATATATTTCTGAACACTATCTAATGTTCAACATTAACTGTGAATGTAGTAAGAAATATTTGAATACATGATATATATCTTTGCCATGTCTTGTAACTATTGCATGAGGCATGAGATGAGATTATTATGTTTAGGGTACTTCTGATGGGTTTAAATGACTGAAGACATGTGCCTCCTGGAAAATGTGGCATTACATTGTTGATTTGCATGCCTTTTCTTTGTTGCCGAGTGAATTAACATGTATGTTAAAATGCCTTCCTTTTCTTCCCACACTTTGTGATTTGGTGCCAAATTAAATGTATTTCGTAAAATGAATGATGAAAACATGCCTACCAAGGATGAACAGTGTCATTGAATATATATATATATATTCATAGATTATATTTTATTGTGTTTATATTGTATGTCAAATGACAGTTATGTCAGATGCTTAATTGTAATTCCAAATAACAAAGCCATATATCCATAAGTCAGATAAGGGTGACTGAGAATCCCATCAACAAATCTATTACATTAGCTAGTTATCATTAACCCACTAGCTTGCAGAATGCTGACAAAGCTTAATGCCAAGTAGTTGTCAAATAGATCAACTCAATGAGCCAATTTATTTTTAAGCTATAGACAAAATACTGATTTCAAAACCTACCTCAATGGATTCACCTCTGTAAAAGTTAGAAGCTATTTAATGTCATATAATTAAGTAGATGTATATGAAATCACCAAGAAAAAAATTAGTAATGACTTTGGTAAAACGGATCATAAATCTACAATGAAGGAGAAGTATCTTTATATTTTCCTATAGGACAGCAAAATAACCCTAAAAATGCCAAAGAGTTTATAATTTCACTACCATTCTTAAAAATCCAGCACAACTAGGAATAGAAGTCAAAATGACTACACAAAAGATCTCTTAAGAAACAACACTTCTTCATGAGAAAATAGCAACCACACTATTTTCCAAATACATCCTTTCAGGGCATATTCCACATATAACCATATTTCATCTCTAACTTCACTCTTCATATTTTTCCAATCTAGTCAAAGTCCCCTCAATTGGCTTGCTATTTTGAAGGTCAAAATCTCTACTTTCCTATATTCACTGGACACTCTAGCCATCTTACTCAGGTTCTAAACAACACCTGACACAGATGATCATTCTCCCCTCTTAATGCCCCATGTATTCACATACACGTATATTTATGATATATCCACATGTGTAATATTCACATTGAATGAAATGCATGCAGACTTATTTAGAGTTATCTATAGAGTATGGCATAACTATTAACACATTAATGCTCTTAAATATTTATTAAACATATACACTGTTCAAGATAAGTAGTTATATATTTTTACTGAGATATATATTTTTTGTAAACTTATTTTTTTGAAAGAAGTTTATGTTAAATAGTGTTCTAACATGAAGGAAAAAACAAAAGTAGCTTTAGTTTCCGTTAGCCTAAATGTGAGTATATGGATATGCATGTGATAAAATATCACAGTTACTAATTTTCTATTTCGATGCAGTTTGTATATGTTTGAGGATATAAAATTTTTCCAGAAGTTCCAGAAAATCATTTTGTATGAAAGAACCTGAAATTTAAAGTGTAAATAGAGTGGATCTCAAAATTCTAGTGTCTTATGCAGCCCCATTTGATGGTATCTAGTTATTCTTGGATTCTAAAATCTAGAAAATGTTCAGATATGAAGTTTCAGCCTCTATTTTCTTAAAAGTTGGAGAGAACAATACTGTGTGTTGTTCTCAGTTAAATGCAAATTGCTTTATTCTTTCATTTCTCCTAAAACTCATGATCAGAATTCTTTTTTGTGTTTTCTGACATCAGTGTTGTGAATCCTAAGAAGCCCCAAGTCTCTCTCTTTGGGTCCACTGACCATCACTCTTATCAGGATCTGCAGCAATTTCTCAGCAAGATTCCTTTCCCTGAGATGTCTCAAGTCTCTTTTACTAAGTAAAAAAGAGCTAATAAATATGACTTTTAACTCAAGTATCATCTTTGCCCTATTCTATTCCCTTTTCTTTTTATCCATTTCCCTACTCCAAATGACAGTTATAATTCACTTCTATTTATTTCATGAAGGCAGTAACTAGTATATTATCACAAAACTCAATTGAATAAACAGAAATGATTTATAGAACATTAGTATCTGCTTAGGTCATTAGTCAGAAACATGGGTCCTAATCCCAATGTAGCTACTATTTATATGTATAAAATTTTCTGAGCTATTTAAACTCTGACTTTAATTTCTTGATATTCAAAACAAAATTAAATATACAAGATAGCTCTCATTTCTAATAGTTATTGAACTAATCAGTGATTTCTAGGATGTGAAAATAATATGGTTTGCTATTCCATTTTAAGACATTCTTAATGGTTAACAGCATCTCCAAAATTATGTACTGCATTTTAAACATATGTTCCCTTTGAAAACGATTAATGTATTTGTCTGTTATTGAAAATCTTTAAGGACAGTGAAGAGTGAAGCAAAAGGATTTGTTTTATATATGAACTAGAATTCTGAGAAAATCCCATCTGTGCTTTGTAAGTCAGTTTGGGTTTTGTGCTGTTGTTGTTTTCACCAGGAAGCATCAAGATAACTAGTCCTCAAAACATAAATGAGTTTTTCCCCTCCTAAGGCACTGCCCAAATGATCTAAAGCCAGAATGTGTGTGTGTGTGTGTGTGTGTGTGTGTGTGTGTGTTTCTCTTTGAAATAGATAATGGATTTCATGCTTATGGTAAGAAACTGCTTTAATTTCTTTTAAAAATTCCAAATTTTTTTTGTTCAAATACATTGAATACCATGAACTTCAATATTTTAGACTCTTTAAGATACCAAAAATAAGCAGTAAGTTAAATATAGTTTTAATCAAGTAGACTGATTAATATGGCAAGTGAATTCTGTATAATAACCAAATCACTACTTCAACTAGAGTCTAAATGGTCAGAGATTTAACTTGTGTATTAAAGTGAGAGCTCAAGACTAATTTATAAATCTCTAACCAAGCTGTTCTACTAAGACAAGTTATTTAATACTATATAATCATTTGTTTGTTTAATGACTATTATAGTTGTAAGCTATCTTAAGAATATATTCCTGACAATTACCAGAAATTTCAATGTCATTATTAGAATGTGGTTCCTACATAATCTATTTCAAATCACTAAACTCCATTATATGCTTTGTTGCCATGGTATCTGGGGTAAGTCCAACAACCTGTATATACATCAGGCCAAAGATCTTCCATTAAAATTCTACCTTGTCACATTTACACAAGTGGAATTCTTCTAATTTGCATATTCACTGTGTAATTCTATTTTGGGACTGGAGTCATATTCTATTCAGCAAGACCTGGTGTCCTGTTTAACTGAGCAATCTAACATTCTCTCCCCAGTTGTGTTAGTAGTGTATATCAACAGAAGGAATGATGGCGATATCCACCAAGCTGTTATTCCAGAATATCCCTAAAAATGGATATTTTGTTTCCATGAAAAACAGTTCAAAATGTTGTTTTTAAAGAGAACCATAAAAGTATCATGGGAAGTTGAGATCCATTATAATATTAACACTTTTAATGTCTATATCACTTTATATTTTATGAAGCATATTCTTATGCATTATCTCATTTAACCTTCAATATAACCACTACAAGAAAAAACAGGTTTTTTCTCAGTTTTATAGAGATATAACTGACAAATAAGATTCTGTAAGTTTAAGGTGTATAACTTGTTGATATGATACACTATATATGCAAAATGATTACCACCACAGAGTTAGCTAACACCTTCACCCCATCACATAATTATCACTTCTTTATGTGGCGAGAACACTTAAGGTCTATTCTCTTAGCAACTTTCAAGTATACAATAGAGTATTATTAGCTATAATCACTATGCCACACATCAGATCCTCAGAACTTAATTATAACTGGAAGCTTGTGCTCTTTGACCAATATCTCCCCTTTTCCCACCCTCCAGCCCCTGGTAACCACCATTCTACTATCTGTATCTGTAAATTTGGCTTTTTTAGATTCCACATATAAGTGACATCATGCAGCATTTGTCTTTCTCTGTCGGATTTAGCTAACTTATATAATGTTCTCAAGTTCCATTTCGGTTGTGGTAAACAGCAGGATGTCCTTCTATCTAACAACTACAAATTGGCACTTGACATTGGCACTTGCCATCTACCTCTACAAGGATTAAATCATGTGTTGCTGCAGCAATTGACTTTCAACCACCCCTGAAAGGAGTTCAGGGTGGAGACCAGAAACGAGGCACTCTGCTCTGGGAAAAACTGGCAGAACAGGTCTTCAGATAGTTCAGATATTTTCAGGAGCTCATTTTATGAGCCCAATTCTTGTATCTCCTCATATCTAGAAAAGCACTAAAATCCTTCATGGTGATGTCTGCTCCTCATGACTAGCAGTAACCTTCTGCAAAAAATTATGTGCTTGGTGCGCGTCCGGAGCCTGTGCTCCGCAACGGGAGAGGCCACAACAGTGAGAGGCCCGCGTACCGAAAAAAAAAAAAAAAAAAAAATTATGTGCTTGATTGCATGTACTCCCCCTTCACCAAAATCACATATATACTGACCTTTCCTCCTACCTCTTTGGAGCAGTTTCTCAGAGCTACCTGAAATGCTGTCTCCTGGGCTGCAGTCCTCATTTTGCCCCAAATAAAACTTAAGTCGCAACTCTCACGTTGTACATTTTTTTTTAAAGTCAACATATCTCATGGCTGAATATATCTCATGGGATATATTTATATTATATTATATTATTATACTTACACATAGGTACCACATCTTTATTCATTCATCTGTTGATGCACAATTAGTTTGTTTGCATATCTTGGCTACTGTGAATAAGGTTGCAGTGAACGTGAGAGTGCAGGTATCTCTTCAAGATCCTGTTTTCATTTCCTTTGGAAACAATCCCAGAAGAGGGATTGCTGGATTATATGGTAGTTCTATTTTCATTTTTTGAGGACACTCCATACTATTTCCATAGTAGTTGCACCGATCTATATTTCCCCCATCAATACAAAGAGAGTTCCCTTTTTTCTACATCCTCACCAACACTTGTTCTCTCTTGTCTTTTTGTTAATAGCCCTTCTAACAGGTGTGAGGCGATACCTCATCGTGGTTTTGATTCGCATTTTCTTGATGATTAGTGATGCTGAACACCTTTTCATGAACCTGTTGGCCATTTGTATATCTTCCGCGGAAAAATGTCTATTCAGTTCCTCTACACAGTTTTTTAAATCAGATTGTTTTTTGCTATTAAGTTGTATGACTTACTTATATCTTCGGGAATATTAACCCCTTATCAGATATATGATTTGCAAATATGTTTCCCATTCCATGGGTTGCCTTGTCATTTTGTTGATGGTTTCCTTTGCTGTGCAGAAATTTTAATTTGATATCGTCCTACTTGTTTATTTTTGCTTTTGTTGCTTTTTGATGTCAAATTCAATAAGTTATTGGCAAGATCAATGTCAAGGAGCTTACCCACTATGCTTTCTTCTAGGAGTTTTACAGTTTCAGGTCTTAAATTCAAGTCTTTAATCCATTTTGAGTTGATTTTTGTGAGTGTGTAAAATGAGGATCCAGTTTCATTCTTTCGGCTGTCCAGTTTCCCCAACACCATTTATTAAAGAGAGAACAAATTCCCCATTGTATAGTCTTGGCCCTTTTGTTGTGAATGAATTGACCATGTATGCATTGGAATTTTGATAGGGATTGCGTTCATCTGGGTAATATGTATATTTTAACAATATTAATTCATTCAGTCCAAGAGCACAGACTATCTTTTAATTTAGTTGCATTTTTCTCAGTTTCTTTCATCACTGTATTATAGTTTTCAGTGTACAAATCTCTCCTCAATTAAATTTATTCCTAGGTATTTTATTCCATTAGATGCAGTTGTAAATGGGAATTTTAAAAAATATCTCTTTCTGATAGTTTGTTGTTTATGTATAGTAATACAACTGACTTCTGATTTTGTATCCTGCAACTTTCCTGAATTTATTTAACTTTGCTGCGTATATGTATTAGTGTTTTGATGGAATCTTTAGGGTTTTTTTTTACATATCACACCATATCATTTGCAAATGGAAAGTTTACTTCTTCCTTTCATACTCTGTCTCTCATTGTTTCTCTCTTCACTGTCTCTGTGAATGTGAATGTGTGTGTGTGTGTGTGTGTGTTTCTCTGTTAGGATGGACTTTTATTACCCTTTTATTCAGCAGGACTTTTTTTTTTTCAAAAAAAAAAAGAATCCAAATGTTTGGAACATCCTGGCTCAAATGTAGAATTCTATATTCTGTTATCCCACAGTTATTTTTGAGTGCAAGAATAATGTGAGCCTAATTAGTCCATATGAGGAATTTGATGACAGTATAAGGAAAAAAATGTCATTGTGTGCCTAATAACTATACAAAACCCCCAAATTTTCAGTTTAATGGAATTAAGAACTGTTAAACCCTCCATTTATCCTAGCAATTATACTAGTGCACTGAAAAACTTATTTTCAAAAATGTCACATTGAAGTGTTCAGTCAATGGAATCATTAATTTTATAGAAATTCTCAAAATATGCAAATTATTCGGGAATGATGCACTTATAAGGTAAAGTTTTATAGAATACATTAAAAGGCTAAACAAAAATTCTTTATAATATGTGGTTTTCTTATGGTATAAAAACAGATATTTATTTCTTATTATTATTCCTGGGGGTCATTTCTGCTTAGGTAAAGTCAGACAATATACATCCACAACGAAGACCATGTAATACTTAAAATGTGTGTGTATGACTGTGTGTGTTTCCATATGTGTAGTGAAAAATACTGTTATCCAAAAGTGGCTTGTATTTCTTATAATTAAAGAATGCAGGATCACAAATGAATATAAATGTCTACTAACATGCTGTGCTATTGTGCACACATAGGGATTTGATTTGGCACTTGTGACATTTTAGAAAAGTAATAAAAGAATCTTTTAAAACCTTTAGTAAAGAAACATGTTTATAACTATGATATTTTTAATCTGAGTAGGGAACATAGAATTTTGAAATGGAAAAATCCATTCTATTCACCTTCTGGTTTACACTTAATTCATCAGAGATAAAAAAAAATTATATTTGGATTTATTTTTTCTTATTACAAATTTTTCAAGGTTGGGGGCTCAACAGACTCAAATATTACACAGCTCAGAATAAATGGAAAACATAAGTCCATCATTCTGAAATTGAAATGCACTCTTTTTTGTACTCTGCCTTTTCTAAAGGAAAAAGCTATTCACTTCCATGAGGAGAACTATGTTCAATATATTTGAATGAGTTATACTTTCAGCCTTCAGTTATTCCAGTTTTAAAACAACCACGATAGAAGTACTTTCTTAAGCTTTTCTTTAATAAACTTATTTCTATAACCTTCAAACGTTTTAGAAACAGCCATGCTTACCGCCAAAGTCTATAATGGAACTGCTGAATACAAATTACAGTCTAATCAAAGACATCCCTTGCATTGCAAATTAAAAGTATTCTCTTCATGCATGGAAATAAAGTGTATGGAAAAGGTTCTAAGAAACATTTTATTAAATTATCTTTTTTTATCTTAAAGTTAGTGATATTGTGTAATAAATATTTTTTAAGATTCTCAGACACAAAGAATTTGTATGCCATCATCATCAATGCAATAATACAATCACATAGTTGTTGATATTTTTGTTTATATTAATTGATCTGAATAATATCAACTTAGAACTATTAAGCCTCAAAATAAGTATATATTACAGCGCTTTTAAAGTAATGTTCCATAAAGTTAAATTCTTGGGTGAGAATGTCAGAGATATAAGAAATTCCATTCAGTTTTCAAGAGATAATTCAATTACATTTCATAGAAAAATACAGATAAGTACACTGTTTATTTTCATTCATGGATTCTTTCATTTAGTAACTGTTTTGGAGGACACATTCCAGACAGACAATGCTGATATTGGCTCAGACACAACTGATAAAGATGAATGAAAGATGGCAATTATATATTAAATATAAAATGGGCATTTATTTATTTATTTAAATTATATCTTACCAAGAGAGAATAAACATTGCTCAAGGTTTCTTTTTTAAATTATGGTGAAATAATATTTGTTATTGTAAAACAATATTCAAATAACCATATCCAAAGCAAACTTACCTAATAAAATTAATATTTTCAATGTTGCTCACACAAATAACACATATTTTAAAAATCATATATAAAATTTGAAAAATGCATACACTAATATTAAGTAAAAATGTATAATATCAA
The DNA here is from genome assembly GCF_002837175.3 of Physeter macrocephalus. Classification (NCBI taxonomy): domain Eukaryota; kingdom Metazoa; phylum Chordata; class Mammalia; order Artiodactyla; family Physeteridae; genus Physeter; species Physeter macrocephalus. Next base: position 57,742,717 of record NC_041226.1, read on the forward strand.
ATTAGATTTTTAATTATGTAAAATGTGTGTATTTATATGGGCAATTTTGAAAAGATTGATTTTTATTAGGTGATTTTTATCTTGGAGAGCTGTAGATTTTTTTTCGTTTTGGTTTTCAACTTTGCTGATACTGTCTTTTATATCTGTTATGATGTGAGAAAGGAGAATGAGGACAAGGATGATAACACATTTAAAAGGCTCCATCTAAAAATATAAATATGAATATATTTTAATATTAAGATGTAGAAAATTATATTTATAATTATATAAAATCAAGTATTATTTTGTTATAATAATCACTATTACCCTTACTCATTTTACTCACTTCCTCTCCTTGAGGTAATCACTATTTATTGCCTAATACTGCTTTTTTATAACATATTCAGTGTCTATTTATTTATTTATTTATTTATGTTTTGTGGTACGCGGGCCTCTCACTGTTGTGGCCTCTCCCGTTGCGGAGCACAGGCTCCGGACGCGCAGGCTCAGCGGCCATGGCTCACGGGCCCAGCCGCTCC